>NC_143046.1:87412500-87457500 GCF_057628025.1 Oncorhynchus mykiss
ATAGTCACAATAAACATGGATCGTAATCTACACGCCGCATTTTGGTCCGACTCTCCTTCTCATAAAGAAAACCGTTACACCTAGTTGGTTTAGCCACAGAAAAAGTGAGCAACCTTCCCGCTAGCCATGATTGGTTGAGATAATGAGTGGGCTGGACATGCCAAGAGATGAGGTTGGATTGGCTGGTCAATACATCAAGTTAATCCTGTCTAACGCTGCTTTTATTATGTATTGTGTAGTAAAACTACGTAAGTGTTGCGCTCCACTTTCTGGAGGACAGAGCTTTAAAATCAGTGGAATTTGAGTATGATAGCTAAGGAAATGGAGAAAAGACCTGTCAACGGATTACATCTTCAAACTAAGGGCAACCATGGCATCCGACAGGAGACGCGTCCATCCCATGAATGATGTATACGGACGGGTAAGATAGTCTAGCTAGCTACATTTTCAGATATTACACGTTTCTGATTTTGACAGAAAGTGGTTTCATTTCAAGTTAAAGTGTACTGTTAGCTAGGTAACTAACATTAGCTGGCTGGTTCGCTAGTTAACATTATGTGTATAATCTTATTATTCGTATCTCAGAGCCATTTGCTTGGCTAGCTATAGCCTCATTTTAGCTAGCTAACATTGAACCTGGTTGGTTAGCTCCCTGCAGAGCGCAGAATAACTCAACACCAGCTGAATATGGCCGGTATCAGTAATTGTTGGCAAAAATGCGGAATTAAATTTGAGTTTGAGTTTATTTTATTTTTACAGGGACAGTGCACATTAATCAACGTTTCAGTAAAAGTGCCGGTTTTAGCCAGCCGACTAATTTTCAACCGCAGTCCCTGGGCAGGTTATTAAAAACAATTACAATATAGACAATAGCAACATAGGACAAGCAAGACATAGCATTCAGACAGAGCAACATAGGACAAGCAAGATGTAGCATACAGACAGAGCAACATAGAACAAAAAGCAGTAAGACACAATTCATAAAAGTAACAACGTGTTTCCACACCTCACAAGCTATAGACAACAGACAACATGAAAAGCGACAACACACAGCTAGGGACCATGTTCACAAATCTGATTGACATTTAGCCATGTCTTCATGCATTTTGTGAAAGTGTGATATGTGGTGCAGTTATGTGTGTCTGATGGCAGTGTATTCCAGACATGGGAAGCTCACACAGAGAAGGCGGATTTACTAAAGTTGCTTTTCCTTAAGGGAACTATACAGTCACCTCTCATGGCAGACCTTGTGGATCTGCTGCCATATGTTTGGGTTTTCTGTTTAACAAAAATACTGAGTGGAGGGGGAGCCAGGCCATTTATAGGATCTTGAATAAAAGACATGCGTTGGTGTATTGCACAAGATTTTCCCAACTCAGGAGCTCATGCTTTCTGAGGATGTAACAGTGATGATGGCTATTGGGCTTCCTATCAAGCACTTTGAGAGCCTGTTTGTAGACAGACTGAATAGGTCTTAATGTTGTACAGCAAGCTTGGGCCCAACTAGTCAAGTATTATGTTAAGTGGGGGAGTATCATAGATTTGAAGTACAGTTTTGCTACCTCTGTAGTCAAACAATTTCGTATAAATCGGAAATTAGCTAGGTTGAATTTGATTATTTGAATTACCTTTTTCACGTGCTTTTTAAAAGAGAGGTTGGAATCAAGTATGATGCCAAGGTACTTAAAATCGGATACCACCTGGAGCTTCTCCCCTGACACATAGACATCTGACTCAGTAGCATCTGTTGCCCTCTTTGTGAAGAACATGCAAACAGTTTTTTTCACATTGAGATGCAAACACGAATCACTGAGCCACTTTATAACTTGGACCATTACAGTAGTAAGTTCTTGTGCAGCTTGTTGTTTGCTCTTTGCATGCACATATATCACTGTATCATCTGCATACATTTGAACTTCAGACCCAGTACAGACAGAAGGCAGATCATTAATGTACAGGCTGAACAGGAGGGGACCCAGTATTGCCCCTTGGGGCACTCCCACATCATAGCTAAGAGTGGGCGACAGCTCATTGCTCACTCTGACACACTGAGTTCTGCCTTCAAGGTATGATTTCATCCATCTCAAGGCATCAGTGGAAAAGTTGAACTTGGACAATTTTGTCATGAGAATCTCATGGTTAACAGTATCAAAAGCCTTCCTTAGATCCAGAAACACAGCCCCAACAACGCCCCCTTTGTCCATCTTGGACTTCACATTTTCCAGAAGAAAGCAGTTGGCCGTTTCTGTGGAGTGTTTCGCTCTGAAGCCAAACTGCATGGAGTGTAATGTGAAGGGGCTGTTGTTGAGGTGGGCAATCAGTTGTTCTGCTACAAACTTTTCAACAACCTTTGACACCACATACTAGTATACTAATGGGCCTGTAGTTACTCACGTCGGCAGGGTCGCCTGATTAAAAGATGGCCGTTATTACGGCCGACTTCCATACCCTTGGAAACACCCCCAGACCAATAGATGTGTTGGTGACCTTAGTAATGGGGCCAATGAGTGACTCTTTGTAGTTTTTAAGAAAGGTAGAGTCCAGCACAAACACATCTTTGGCTTTAGATTTCTTTAGTATCGAGTAGCTGGATTTATCTAGTGTAGTAACTACTATTATAATGCTGGATTTATCTAGTGTAGTAACTACTATTATAATGCTGGATTTATCTAAAGTAGTAACTAGTATTATAATGCTGGAGTTATCTAGTAGTATCGAGTAGTAACTAGTATTATAATGCTGGAGTTATCTAGTAGTATCGAGTAGTAACTAGTATTATAATGCTGGAGTTATCTAGTAGTATCGAGTAGTAACTAGTATTATAATGCTGGAGTTATCTAGTCGTTTCGAGTAGTAACTCGTATTATAATGCTGAAGTTATCTAGAGTAGTTACTACTATTATATTGCTGTAGTTATCTAGAGTAGTAACTACTATTATAATGCTGGAGTTATCTAGAGTAGTAACTACTATTATAATGCTGGAGTTATCTAGTAGTATTGAGTAGTAACTAGTATTATAATGCTGGAGGTATCTAGAGTAGTAACTACTATTATAATGCTGGAGTTATCTAGAGTAGTAACTACTACTATAATGCTGGAGTTATCTAGTAGTATTGAGTAGTAACTAGTATTATAATGCTGGAGTTATCTAGAGTAGTAAATAATATTATAATGCTGGAGTTATCTAGTGTAGTAACTAATATTATAATGCTGGAGTTATCTAGTAGTATTGAGTAGTAACTAGTATTATAACGCTGGAGTTATCTAGTAGTATCGAGTAGTAAATAATATTATAATGCTGGAGTTTTTATTTAATTATTTTATTTCACCTTTATTTAACCAGGTAGGCAAGTTGAGAACAAGTTCTCATTTACAATTGCGACCTGGCCAAGATAAAGCAAAGCAGTTCGACACATACAACGACATAGAGTTACACGTGGAATAAACAAACATACAGTCAATAATACAGTATAAACAAGTCTATATATGATGTGAGCAAATTAGGTAAGATAAGGGAGGTAAAGGCAAAAAAGGCCATGGTGGCAAAGTAAATACAATATAGCAAGTAAAACACTGGAATGGTAGATTTGCAGTGGAAGAATGTGCAAAGTAGTAATAAAAATAATGGGGTGCAAAGGAGCAAAATAAATAAATAAATCAAATAAATACAGTAGGGAAAGAGGTAGTTGTTTGGGCTAAATTATAGGTGGGCTATGCACAGGTGCAGTAATCTGTGAGCTGCTCTGACAGTAGGTGCTTAAAGCTAGTGAGGGAGATAAGTGTTTCCAGTTTCAGAGATTTTTGTAGTTCGTTCCAGTCATTGGCAGCAGAGAACTGGAAGGAGAGGCGGCACGCTAGAGCGCGTGCTACAGGTGGGTGATGCTATGGTGACCAGCGAGCTGAGATAAGGGGGGAGCTGAGATAAGGGGGGACTTTACCTAGCAGGGTCTTGTAGATGACATGGAGCCAGTGGGTTTGGCGACGGGTTTGAAGCGAGGGCCAGCCAACGAGAGCGTACAGGTCGCAATGGTGGGTAGTATATGGGGCTTTGGTGACAAAACGGATTGCACTGTGATAGACTGTATCCAATTTGTTGAGTAGGGTATTGGAGGCTATTTTGTAAATGACATCGCCGAAGTCGACGATTGGTAGGATGGTCAGTTTTACAAGGGTATGTTTGGCAGCATGAGTGAAGGATGCTTTGTTGTGAAATAGGAAGCCAATTCTAGATTTAACTTTGGATTGGAGATGTTTGATGTGGGTCTGGAAGGAGAGTTTACAGTCTAACCAGACACCTAAGTATTTGTAGTTGTCCACGTATTCTAAGTCAGAGCCGTCCAGAGTAGTGATGTTGGACAGGCGGGCAGGTGCGGGCAGCGATCGGTTGAAGAGCATGCATTTAGTTTTACTTGTATTTAAGAGCAATTGGAGGCCACGGAAGGAGAGTTGTATGGCATTGAAGCTTGCCCGGAGGGTTGTTAACACAGTGTCCAAAGAAGGGCCAGAAGTATACAGAATGGTGTCGTCTGCGTAGAGGTGGATCAGAGACTCACCAGCAGCAAGAGCGACATCATTGATGTATACAGAGAAGAGAGTCGGTCCAAGAATTGAACCCTGTGGCACCCCCATAGAGACTGCCAGAGGTCCGGACAGCAGACCCTCCGATTTGACACACTGAACTCTATCAGAGAAGTAGTTGGTGAACCAAGCGAGGCAATCATTTGAGAAACCAAGGCTGTCGAGTCTGCCGATGAGGATGTGGTGATTGACAGAGTCGAAAGCCTTGGCCAGATCGATGAATACGGCTGCACAGTAATGTTTCTTATCGATGGCGGTTAAGATATTGTTTAGGACCTTGAGCATGGCTGAGGTGCACCCATGACCAGCTCTGAAACCAGATTGCATAGCAGAGAAGGTATGGTGTGATTCGAAATGGTCGGTAATCTGTTTGTTGACTTGGCTTTCGAAGACCTTAGAAAGGCAGGGTAGGATAGATATAGGTCTATAGCAGTTTGGGTCAAGAGTGTCCCCCCCTTTGAAGAGGGGGATGACCGCAGCTGCTTTCCAATCTTTGGGAATCTCAGACGACATGAAAGAGAGGTTGAACAGGTTAGTAATAGGGGTGGCAACAATTTTGGCAGATCATTTTAGTGAGAAAGGGTCCAGATTGTCTAGCCCGGCTGATTTGTGGGGGTCCAGATTTTGCAGCTCTTTCAGAACATCAGCTGACTGGATTTGGGAGAAGGAGAAATGGGGAAGGCTTGGGCGAGTTGCTGTGGGGGGTGCAGTGCTGTTGACCGGGGTAGGAGTAGCCAGGTGAAAAGTATGGCCAGCCATAGAAAAATGCTTGTTGAAATTCTCAATTATGGTGGATTTATCAGTGGTGACAGTGTTTCCTATCTTCAGTGCAGTGGGCAGCTGGGAGGAGGTGTTCTTATTCTCCATGGACTTTACAGTGTCCCAGAACTTTTTTCAGTTAGTGGTGCAGGAAGCAAATTTCTGCTTGAAAAAGCTAGCCTTGGCTTTTCTAACTGCCTGTGTTTAATGGTTTCTATCTTCCCTGAACAGCTGCATATCACGGGTGCTGTTCGATCCTAATGCAGAATGCCATAGGATGTTTTTGTGTCGGTTAAGGGCAGTCAGGTCTGGGGAGAACCAAGGGTTATATCTGTTCCTGGTTCTAAATTTCTTGAATGGGGCATGCTTATTTAAGATGGTTAGGAAGACATTTAAAAAAAAAATACCCAGGCATCCTCTACTGACGGGATGAGATCAATATCCTTCCAGGATACCCCGGCCAGGTCGATTAGAAAGGCCTGCTCGCTGAAGTGTTTCAGGGAGCGTTTGACAGTGATGAGTGGAGGTCGTTTGACCGCTGACCCATTACGGATGCAGGCAATGAGGCAGTGATCGCTGAGATCTTGGTTGAAGACAGCAGAGGTGTATTTAGAGGGCAAGTTGGTTAGGAGAGGGTGGTCTATAGCAGGCGGCAACGGTGAGAGACTTGTTTTTAGAGAGGTGGATTTTTAAAAGTAGAAGTTCAAATTGTTTGGGTACAGACCTGGATAGTAGGACAGAACTCTGCAGGCTATCTTTGCAGTAGATTGCAACACCGCCCCCTTTGGCAGTTCTATCTTGTCTGAAAATGTTGTAGTTTGGGATGAAAATTTCAGAATTTTTGGTGGTCTTCCTAAGCCAGGATTCAGACACAGCTAGAACATCCGGGTTAGCAGAGTGTGCTAAAGCAGTGAATAGAACAAACTTAGGGAGGAGGCTTCTAATGTTAACATGCATGAAACCAAGGCTATTACGGTTACAGAAGTCATCAAAAGAGAGCGCCTGGGGAATAGGAGTGGAGCTAGGCACTGCAGGGCCTGGATTCACCTCTACATCGCCAGAGGAACAGAGGAGGAGTAAAATAAGGGTACGGCTAAAAGCAATAAGAATTGGTTCGTCATTGTCTCTGATTGGGAACCATATTTAGGTAGCCTGGGGTTCACTGTGTGTTTGTGGGTGATTGTTCCTGTCCTTAGTGTTAGTTTGCACCAGTTTAGGCTGTTTCGGTTTTCATTACATTTATTATTTTGCACTGTTTGTATTTAGATTCGTGTTGCTATAGTCACAATAAACATGGATCGTAATCTACACGCCGCATTTTGGTCCGACTCTCCTTCTCATAAAGAAAACCGTTACACCTAGTTGGTTTAGCCACAGAAAAAGTGAGCAACCTTCCCGCTAGCCATGATTGGTTGAGATAATGAGTGGGCTGGACATGCCAAGAGATGAGGTTGGATTGGCTGGTCAATACATCAAGTTAATCCTGTCTAACGCTGCTTTTATTATGTATTGTGTAGTAAAACTACGTAAGTGTTGCGCTCCACTTTCTGGAGGACAGAGCTTTAAAATCAGTGGAATTTGAGTATGATAGCTAAGGAAATGGAGAAAAGACCTGTCAACGGATTACATCTTCAAACTAAGGGCAACCATGGCATCCGACAGGAGACGCGTCCATCCCATGAATGATGTATACGGACGGGTAAGATAGTCTAGCTAGCTACATTTTCAGATATTACACGTTTCTGATTTTGACAGAAAGTGGTTTCATTTCAAGTTAAAGTGTACTGTTAGCTAGGTAACTAACATTAGCTGGCTGGTTCGCTAGTTAACATTATGTGTATAATCTTATTATTCGTATCTCAGAGCCATTTGCTTGGCTAGCTATAGCCTCATTTTAGCTAGCTAACATTGAACCTGGTTGGTTAGCTCCCTGCAGAGCGCAGAATAACTCAACACCAGCTGAATATGGCCGGTATCAGTAATTGTTGGCAAAAATGCGGAATTAAATTTGAGTTTGAGTTTATTTTATTTTTACAGGGACAGTGCACATTAATCAACGTTTCAGTAAAAGTGCCGGTTTTAGCCAGCCGACTAATTTTCAACCGCAGTCCCTGGGCAGGTTATTAAAAACAATTACAATATAGACAATAGCAACATAGGACAAGCAAGACATAGCATTCAGACAGAGCAACATAGGACAAGCAAGATGTAGCATACAGACAGAGCAACATAGAACAAAAAGCAGTAAGACACAATTCATAAAAGTAACAACGTGTTTCCACACCTCACAAGCTATAGACAACAGACAACATGAAAAGCGACAACACACAGCTAGGGACCATGTTCACAAATCTGATTGACATTTAGCCATGTCTTCATGCATTTTGTGAAAGTGTGATATGTGGTGCAGTTATGTGTGTCTGATGGCAGTGTATTCCAGACATGGGAAGCTCACACAGAGAAGGCGGATTTACTAAAGTTGCTTTTCCTTAAGGGAACTATACAGTCACCTCTCATGGCAGACCTTGTGGATCTGCTGCCATATGTTTGGGTTTTCTGTTTAACAAAAATACTGAGTGGAGGGGGAGCCAGGCCATTTATAGGATCTTGAATAAAAGACATGCGTTGGTGTATTGCACAAGATTTTCCCAACTCAGGAGCTCATGCTTTCTGAGGATGTAACAGTGATGATGGCTATTGGGCTTCCTATCAAGCACTTTGAGAGCCTGTTTGTAGACAGACTGAATAGGTCTTAATGTTGTACAGCAAGCTTGGGCCCAACTAGTCAAGTATTATGTTAAGTGGGGGAGTATCATAGATTTGAAGTACAGTTTTGCTACCTCTGTAGTCAAACAATTTCGTATAAATCGGAAATTAGCTAGGTTGAATTTGATTATTTGAATTACCTTTTTCACGTGCTTTTTAAAAGAGAGGTTGGAATCAAGTATGATGCCAAGGTACTTAAAATCGGATACCACCTGGAGCTTCTCCCCTGACACATAGACATCTGACTCAGTAGCATCTGTTGCCCTCTTTGTGAAGAACATGCAAACAGTTTTTTTCACATTGAGATGCAAACACGAATCACTGAGCCACTTTATAACTTGGACCATTACAGTAGTAAGTTCTTGTGCAGCTTGTTGTTTGCTCTTTGCATGCACATATATCACTGTATCATCTGCATACATTTGAACTTCAGACCCAGTACAGACAGAAGGCAGATCATTAATGTACAGGCTGAACAGGAGGGGACCCAGTATTGCCCCTTGGGGCACTCCCACATCATAGCTAAGAGTGGGCGACAGCTCATTGCTCACTCTGACACACTGAGTTCTGCCTTCAAGGTATGATTTCATCCATCTCAAGGCATCAGTGGAAAAGTTGAACTTGGACAATTTTGTCATGAGAATCTCATGGTTAACAGTATCAAAAGCCTTCCTTAGATCCAGAAACACAGCCCCAACAACGCCCCCTTTGTCCATCTTGGACTTCACATTTTCCAGAAGAAAGCAGTTGGCCGTTTCTGTGGAGTGTTTCGCTCTGAAGCCAAACTGCATGGAGTGTAATGTGAAGGGGCTGTTGTTGAGGTGGGCAATCAGTTGTTCTGCTACAAACTTTTCAACAACCTTTGACACCACATACTAGTATACTAATGGGCCTGTAGTTACTCACGTCGGCAGGGTCGCCTGATTAAAAGATGGCCGTTATTACGGCCGACTTCCATACCCTTGGAAACACCCCCAGACCAATAGATGTGTTGGTGACCTTAGTAATGGGGCCAATGAGTGACTCTTTGTAGTTTTTAAGAAAGGTAGAGTCCAGCACAAACACATCTTTGGCTTTAGATTTCTTTAGTATCGAGTAGCTGGATTTATCTAGTGTAGTAACTACTATTATAATGCTGGATTTATCTAGTGTAGTAACTACTATTATAATGCTGGATTTATCTAAAGTAGTAACTAGTATTATAATGCTGGAGTTATCTAGTAGTATCGAGTAGTAACTAGTATTATAATGCTGGAGTTATCTAGTAGTATCGAGTAGTAACTAGTATTATAATGCTGGAGTTATCTAGTAGTATCGAGTAGTAACTAGTATTATAATGCTGGAGTTATCTAGTCGTTTCGAGTAGTAACTCGTATTATAATGCTGAAGTTATCTAGAGTAGTTACTACTATTATATTGCTGTAGTTATCTAGAGTAGTAACTACTATTATAATGCTGGAGTTATCTAGAGTAGTAACTACTATTATAATGCTGGAGTTATCTAGTAGTATTGAGTAGTAACTAGTATTATAATGCTGGAGGTATCTAGAGTAGTAACTACTATTATAATGCTGGAGTTATCTAGAGTAGTAACTACTACTATAATGCTGGAGTTATCTAGTAGTATTGAGTAGTAACTAGTATTATAATGCTGGAGTTATCTAGAGTAGTAAATAATATTATAATGCTGGAGTTATCTAGTGTAGTAACTAATATTATAATGCTGGAGTTATCTAGTAGTATTGAGTAGTAACTAGTATTATAACGCTGGAGTTATCTAGTAGTATCGAGTAGTAAATAATATTATAATGCTGGAGTTTTTATTTAATTATTTTATTTCACCTTTATTTAACCAGGTAGGCAAGTTGAGAACAAGTTCTCATTTACAATTGCGACCTGGCCAAGATAAAGCAAAGCAGTTCGACACATACAACGACATAGAGTTACACGTGGAATAAACAAACATACAGTCAATAATACAGTATAAACAAGTCTATATATGATGTGAGCAAATTAGGTAAGATAAGGGAGGTAAAGGCAAAAAAGGCCATGGTGGCAAAGTAAATACAATATAGCAAGTAAAACACTGGAATGGTAGATTTGCAGTGGAAGAATGTGCAAAGTAGTAATAAAAATAATGGGGTGCAAAGGAGCAAAATAAATAAATAAATCAAATAAATACAGTAGGGAAAGAGGTAGTTGTTTGGGCTAAATTATAGGTGGGCTATGCACAGGTGCAGTAATCTGTGAGCTGCTCTGACAGTAGGTGCTTAAAGCTAGTGAGGGAGATAAGTGTTTCCAGTTTCAGAGATTTTTGTAGTTCGTTCCAGTCATTGGCAGCAGAGAACTGGAAGGAGAGGCGGCACGCTAGAGCGCGTGCTACAGGTGGGTGATGCTATGGTGACCAGCGAGCTGAGATAAGGGGGGAGCTGAGATAAGGGGGGACTTTACCTAGCAGGGTCTTGTAGATGACATGGAGCCAGTGGGTTTGGCGACGGGTTTGAAGCGAGGGCCAGCCAACGAGAGCGTACAGGTCGCAATGGTGGGTAGTATATGGGGCTTTGGTGACAAAACGGATTGCACTGTGATAGACTGTATCCAATTTGTTGAGTAGGGTATTGGAGGCTATTTTGTAAATGACATCGCCGAAGTCGACGATTGGTAGGATGGTCAGTTTTACAAGGGTATGTTTGGCAGCATGAGTGAAGGATGCTTTGTTGTGAAATAGGAAGCCAATTCTAGATTTAACTTTGGATTGGAGATGTTTGATGTGGGTCTGGAAGGAGAGTTTACAGTCTAACCAGACACCTAAGTATTTGTAGTTGTCCACGTATTCTAAGTCAGAGCCGTCCAGAGTAGTGATGTTGGACAGGCGGGCAGGTGCGGGCAGCGATCGGTTGAAGAGCATGCATTTAGTTTTACTTGTATTTAAGAGCAATTGGAGGCCACGGAAGGAGAGTTGTATGGCATTGAAGCTTGCCCGGAGGGTTGTTAACACAGTGTCCAAAGAAGGGCCAGAAGTATACAGAATGGTGTCGTCTGCGTAGAGGTGGATCAGAGACTCACCAGCAGCAAGAGCGACATCATTGATGTATACAGAGAAGAGAGTCGGTCCAAGAATTGAACCCTGTGGCACCCCCATAGAGACTGCCAGAGGTCCGGACAGCAGACCCTCCGATTTGACACACTGAACTCTATCAGAGAAGTAGTTGGTGAACCAAGCGAGGCAATCATTTGAGAAACCAAGGCTGTCGAGTCTGCCGATGAGGATGTGGTGATTGACAGAGTCGAAAGCCTTGGCCAGATCGATGAATACGGCTGCACAGTAATGTTTCTTATCGATGGCGGTTAAGATATTGTTTAGGACCTTGAGCATGGCTGAGGTGCACCCATGACCAGCTCTGAAACCAGATTGCATAGCAGAGAAGGTATGGTGTGATTCGAAATGGTCGGTAATCTGTTTGTTGACTTGGCTTTCGAAGACCTTAGAAAGGCAGGGTAGGATAGATATAGGTCTATAGCAGTTTGGGTCAAGAGTGTCCCCCCCTTTGAAGAGGGGGATGACCGCAGCTGCTTTCCAATCTTTGGGAATCTCAGACGACATGAAAGAGAGGTTGAACAGGTTAGTAATAGGGGTGGCAACAATTTTGGCAGATCATTTTAGTGAGAAAGGGTCCAGATTGTCTAGCCCGGCTGATTTGTGGGGGTCCAGATTTTGCAGCTCTTTCAGAACATCAGCTGACTGGATTTGGGAGAAGGAGAAATGGGGAAGGCTTGGGCGAGTTGCTGTGGGGGGTGCAGTGCTGTTGACCGGGGTAGGAGTAGCCAGGTGAAAAGTATGGCCAGCCATAGAAAAATGCTTGTTGAAATTCTCAATTATGGTGGATTTATCAGTGGTGACAGTGTTTCCTATCTTCAGTGCAGTGGGCAGCTGGGAGGAGGTGTTCTTATTCTCCATGGACTTTACAGTGTCCCAGAACTTTTTTCAGTTAGTGGTGCAGGAAGCAAATTTCTGCTTGAAAAAGCTAGCCTTGGCTTTTCTAACTGCCTGTGTTTAATGGTTTCTATCTTCCCTGAACAGCTGCATATCACGGGTGCTGTTCGATCCTAATGCAGAATGCCATAGGATGTTTTTGTGTCGGTTAAGGGCAGTCAGGTCTGGGGAGAACCAAGGGTTATATCTGTTCCTGGTTCTAAATTTCTTGAATGGGGCATGCTTATTTAAGATGGTTAGGAAGACATTTAAAAAAAAAATACCCAGGCATCCTCTACTGACGGGATGAGATCAATATCCTTCCAGGATACCCCGGCCAGGTCGATTAGAAAGGCCTGCTCGCTGAAGTGTTTCAGGGAGCGTTTGACAGTGATGAGTGGAGGTCGTTTGACCGCTGACCCATTACGGATGCAGGCAATGAGGCAGTGATCGCTGAGATCTTGGTTGAAGACAGCAGAGGTGTATTTAGAGGGCAAGTTGGTTAGGAGAGGGTGGTCTATAGCAGGCGGCAACGGTGAGAGACTTGTTTTTAGAGAGGTGGATTTTTAAAAGTAGAAGTTCAAATTGTTTGGGTACAGACCTGGATAGTAGGACAGAACTCTGCAGGCTATCTTTGCAGTAGATTGCAACACCGCCCCCTTTGGCAGTTCTATCTTGTCTGAAAATGTTGTAGTTTGGGATGAAAATTTCAGAATTTTTGGTGGTCTTCCTAAGCCAGGATTCAGACACAGCTAGAACATCCGGGTTAGCAGAGTGTGCTAAAGCAGTGAATAGAACAAACTTAGGGAGGAGGCTTCTAATGTTAACATGCATGAAACCAAGGCTATTACGGTTACAGAAGTCATCAAAAGAGAGCGCCTGGGGAATAGGAGTGGAGCTAGGCACTGCAGGGCCTGGATTCACCTCTACATCGCCAGAGGAACAGAGGAGGAGTAAAATAAGGGTACGGCTAAAAGCAATAAGAATTGGTCGTCTAGAATGTCTGTAACAGAGTGTAAAATGAGGTTTCTGGGGGCGATAACATAGCTTCAAGGTATAATGTACAGACAAAGGTATGATAGGATGTGAATCTAGGTATTGAGTGATGATGAGTGATGATGAGTGATGATGAGAGAGATATTGTCTCTAGAAACATAATTGAAACCAGGAGATGTCATCGCATGTGTGGGTGGTGGAACTAATAGGTTGGATAAGGTATACGGAGCAGGACTAGAGGCTCTACAGTGAAATAAGCCAATAAACACTAACCAGAACAGCAATGGACAGGGCATATTGACATTAAGGAGAGGCATGCTTAGTCGAGTCATCAAAAGGGTCCAGTGAGTGGTGAGGTTGTTTGGGGTCACGGCGATTTAGACAGCTAGCCGGGCCATCGGTAGCAAGCTAGCATAGGATGGAGGTCTGTTATTAGCCACCTCGTGTGTTTCCGTCGGTAGGATTAGTGGGGTTCCGTGTGGTAGAGGGGATCAATCCAATTCACACAAAAAACGAAACAAAAAAAACAATAGATTTAGTTATAATTTAGCCCAAGAAAAAAATAAAAATAATAATAAATAAATAAATTGTCTGATAGGTCTATTCAGATAGCAGCCGATAAGACAACTAACGGTTAGCGGGCCGCAGATAACGTCGTGACGGAGGAGCCAGCCGGATAACTCCTTCGGGTAGATAACGTCGGTAGTCCAGTTGTGAAGGCCCGGTGGGGCTCCGCGTTGGCAGTAAAACGGGTCCGGATAGGTGATTGTAGTTATCTAGAGTTATCTAGAGTAGTTACTACTATTATAATGCTGTAGTTATCTAGAGTAGTAACTAATATTATAATGCTGGAGTTATCTAATGTAGTAACTAATGTTATAATGCTGGAGTTATCTAGAGTAGTTACTAATATTATAATGCTGGAGTTATCTAATGTAGTAACTAATATTATAATGCTGGAGTTATCTAGAGTAGTTACTACTATTATAATGCTGGAGTTATCTAGTAGTAGTAACTACTATTATAATGCTGGAGTTATCTAGAGTAGTTACTAATATTATAATGCTGGAGTTATCTAATGTAGTAACTAATATCATAATGCTGGAGTTATCTAGAGTAGTTACTACTATTATAATGCTGGAGTTATCTAGTAGTAGTAACTACTATTATAATGCTGGAGTTATCTAGAGTAGTTACTAATATTATAATGCTGGAGTTATCTAATGTAGTAACTAGTATTATAATGCTGGAGTTATCTAGAGTAGTAACTAATATTATAATGCTGGAGTTATCTAATGTAGTAACTGATATTATAATGCTGGAGTTATCTAGAGTAGTTACTACTATTATAATGCTGGAGTTATCTAGAGTAGTTACTACTATTATAATGCTGGAGTTATCTAGTGTAGTAACTACTATTATAATGCTGGAGTTATCTAGTAGTAGTAACTACTATTATAATGCTGGAGTTATCTAGTAGTAGTTACTACTATTATAATGCTGGAGTTATCTAGTGTAGTAACTACTATTATAATGCTGGAGTTATCTAGTGTAGTTACTACTATTATAATGCTGGAGTTATCTAGAGTAGTTACTACTATTATAATGCTGGAGATATCTAGTAGTGTTGAGTAGTAACTACTATTATAATGCTGGAGTTATCTAGTAGTATTGAGTAGTAACTACTATTATAATGCTGGAGTTATCTAGTAGTAGTAACTACTATTATAATGCTGGAGTTACCTAGAGTAGTTACTACTATTATAATGTTGGAGTTTGTCACGGTCGTCCTCCTCTTCATCTGAAGAGGAGAGGCGAGATGGATCGGAAGACCAAAATGTGGCGTGGTAAGTGTCCATGGTAAATCTTTAATCAAGAAAGACTGAACACTATACAAACGAGTAACAAAACCAATAAACCAATTTCGACCGTGAAGCTACAAAATGAGACCTGTGCTGAAACAAGCCATCAACATAGACAATCACCCACAAACAAACAGTGAAACTCAGGCTACCTAAGTATGATTCTCAATCAGAGACAACTAATGACACCTGCCTCTGATTGAGAACCATACTAGGCCGAAACATAGAAATACCCCAAAACATAGAAAAACAAACATAGACTGCCCACCCAACTCACGCCCTGACCATACTAAATAAATACAAAACAAAGGAAATAAAGGTCAGAACGTGACAGAGTTATCTAGAGTAGTAACTACTATTATAATGCTGGAGTTATCTAGAGTAGTAACAACTATTATAATGCTGGAGTTGTCTAGAGTAGTAACTACTATTATAATGCTGGAGTTATCTAGAGTAGTAACTACTATTATAATGCTGGAGTTATCTAGAGTAGTAACTACTATTATAATGCTGGAGTTATCTAGAGTAGTCACTAATATTATAATGCTGGAGTTATCTAGTAGTAGTAACTAATATTATAATGCTGGAGTTATCTAGAGTAGTAACTACTATTATAATGCTGGAGTTATCTAGAGTAGTTACTACTATTATAATGCTGGAGTTATCTAGAGTAGTAACTACTATTATAATGCTGGAGTTGTCTAGAGTAGTTACTAATATTATAATGCTGGAGTTACCTAGAGTAGTTACTACTATTATAATGCTGGAGTTATCTAGTAGTAGTAACTACTATTATAATGCTGGAGTTACCTAGAGTAGTTACTACTATTATAATGCTGGAGTTATCTAGTAGTAGTAACTACTATTATAATGCTGGAGTTACCTAGAGTAGTTACTACTATTATAATGCTGGAGTTATCTAGTAGTAGTAACTACTATTATAATGCTGGAGTTACCTAGAGTAGTTACTAATATTATAATGCTGGAGTTATCTAGTAGTAGTAACTACTATTATAATGCTGGAGTTACCTAGAGTAGTTACTACTATTATAATGCTGGAGTTATCTAGTAGTATTGAGTAGTAACTAGTATTATATTGCTGGGGTTATCTAGTAGTATTGAGTAGTAACTACTATTATAATGCTGGAGTTATCTAGAGTAGTAACTAGTATTATAATGCTGGAGTTATCTAGAGTAGTAACTACTATTATAATGCTGGTGTTATCTAGTAGTATTGAGTAGTAACTAGTATTATAATGCTGGAGTTATCTAGAGTAGTAACTACTATTATAATGCTGGAGATATCTAGTAGTGTTGAGTAGTAACTAGTATTATAATGCTGGAGTTATCTAGTAGTAGTAACTACTATTATAATGCTGGAGATATCTAGTAGTATTGAGTAGTAACTAGTATTATATTGCTGGAGTTATCTAGTAGTATTAAGTAGTAACTAATATTATAATGCCGGAGTTATCTAGAGTAGTAACTAGTATTGTAATGCTGGAGTTATCTAGTAGTAGTAACTACTATTATAATGCTGGAGATATCTAGTAGTATCGAGTAGTAACTAGTATTATATTGCTGGAGTTAGTATAACTAGTATTCTCTCTCTAAGGCGCCCAGGGAAGACCATCTAGGATCCGGAATCACTTTGTCAAGGACAACCAATGGCACTAGAAACACACAGAGAGAGTGAGAGAGAAGCAGACCAGTCCGCAGGCGCTCAAATCAGAATGCTCTCTACGTCTCCCTGGTCAGAGACAGAAAAGCCAATATCACAGTAGCACACACACACACATACACACACACACACACACACACACACACCAGGCCAGTATTTATCTGATGAGCAGCCCTAATGCTGATATGATTTAACTGTGACAAAAACACTCAACAAGCAGTAGTTAAACACTGAGTGTGCGTGTGCGTGTGCGTGTGTGTGTGTGTGTGTGTGTGTGTGTGTGTGTGTGTGTGTGTGTGTGTGTGTGTGTGTGTGTGTGTGTGTGTGTGTGTGTGTGTGTGTGTGTGTGTGTGTGTGTGTGTGTGTGTGTGTGTGTGTGTGTGTGTGTGTGTGTGTGCCCGTGTGTGTGTGATAATGATGTAGATGGCAGCAGAGTCAGAGATGATCACAGTTTGACTTCAAGGTTAAAGTTGGGAGAGACTGAGAAAAGATGAGAGGAATTAATGACCTTGAGAGTAAGAGAGAGGGAAAGGAGGGAGACCAGGAGGGGGAGGGGGAAAAGAGAGAGGAGGAGCGATGGGGAAGACAAAGAGAGGGAGAGGGAGACAAAGGAGGGAGACCAAAAAGGAGGGAGAGAAGGCGAGAGAGGGAGAGAGAGAGAGGGCTGAGGTCTTGATCCTCTGACAGTAGTGAGCGAGAGTTGTAGCTGATCTAGAGATAGTTATGTTAATGCTAACCCATGCTAGCCTACACAGGTTGAAAGTGCTAGTGTCTTTTAGGGCTGAGATGCTAGTTGTAAATGTCAACACGGTGAGCATTTGTGTGCTCAAGAGAGATTGCTTGAGATTGGAGGTTGACTAAACAAGAGGGACAGATACAAACACACACACACACACACACTTTGACATTAATTAAAGTTCATTGCCTCTGTAATTAGCAGGTTGTATAATATCAATATGTGACTTATTGCCCCCTCCGGTCCAGGGCAACTCCAACTTTAATTGAATGAGGGACATTAAAAACTTCTGTTTGACGGAGACTGTGAGTGTGTGTGTGTGTGTGTGTGTGTGTGTGTGTGTGTGTGTGTGTGTGTGTGTGTGTGTGTGTGTGTGTGTGTGTGTGTGTTGGAAACGTAAAGAAATATTTTGTAACGGAACCATAATTACTACCACACGTGCGTGTGTGTCCACTGGGTCTAGTCCTGCCTGTCCACTGGGTCTAGTCCTGCCTGTCCACTGGGTCTAGTCCTGCCTGTCCACTGGGTCTAGTCCTGACTGTCCACTGGGTCTAGTCCTGACTGTCCACTGGGTCTAGTCCTGACTGTCCACTGGGTCTAGTCCTGACTGTCCACTGGATCTAGTCCTGCCTGTCCACTGGGTCTCGTCCTGCCTGTCCACTGGGTCTCGTCCTGCCTGTCCACTGGATCTAGTCCTGCCTGTCCACTGGGTCTAGTCCTGACTGTCCACTGGGTCTAGTCCTGACTGTCCACTGGGTCTAGTCCTGACTGTCCACTGGGTCAAGTCCTGCCTGTCCACTGGGTCTCGTCCTGCCTGTCCACTGGGTCTAGTCCTGACTGTCCACTGGGTCTAGTCCTGCCTGTCCACTGGGTCTCGTCCTGCCTGTCCACTGGATCTAGTCCTGCCTGTCCACTGGGTCTAGTCCTGCCTGTCCACTGGGTCTAGTCCTGCCTGTCCACTGGGTCTAGTCCTGCCTGTCCACTGGGTCTCGTCCTGCCTGTCCACTGGGTCTCGTCCTGACTGTCCACTGGGTCTAGTCCTGCCTGTCCACTGGGTCTCGTCCTGCCTGTCCACTGGGTCTAGTCCTGCCTGTCCACTGGGTCTAGTCCTGCCTGTCCACTGGGTCTAGTCCTGCCTGTCCACTGGGTCTCGTCCTGCCTGTCCACTGGGTCTCGTCCTGCCTGTCCACTGGGTCTAGTCCTGCCTGTCCACTGGGTCTAGTCCTGACTGTCCACTGGGTCTAGTCCTGCCTGTCCACTGGGTCTAGTCCTGCCTGTCCACTGGGTCTCGTCCTGCCTGTCCACTGGGTCTCGTCCTGCCTGTCCACTGGGTCTAGTCCTGCCTGTCCACTGGGTCTAGTCCTGCCTGTCCACTGGGTCTCGTCCTGCCTGTCCACTGGGTCTCGTCCTGCCTGTCCACTGGGTCTAGTCCTGCCTGTCCACTGGGTCTAGTCCTGCCTGTCCACTGGGTCTAGTCCTGCCTGTCCACTGGGTCTTGTCCTGCCTGTCCACTGGGTCTCGTCCTGCCTGTCCACTGGGTCTCGTCCTGACTGTCCACTGGGTCTAGTCCTGCCTGTCCACTGGGTCTCGTCCTGCCTGTCCACTGGGTCTAGTCCTGCCTGTCCACTGGGTCTAGTCCTGCCTGTCCACTGGGTCTAGTCCTGCCTGTCCACTGGGTCTCGTCCTGCCTGTCCACTGGGTCTCGTCCTGCCTGTCCACTGGGTCTAGTCCTGCCTGTCCACTGGGTCTAGTCCTGACTGTCCACTGGGTCTAGTCCTGCCTGTCCACTGGGTCTAGTCCTGCCTGTCCACTGGGTCTCGTCCTGCCTGTCCACTGGGTCTCGTCCTGCCTGTCCACTGGGTCTAGTCCTGCCTGTCCACTGGGTCTAGTCCTGCCTGTCCACTGGGTCTCGTCCTGCCTGTCCACTGGGTCTCGTCCTGCCTGTCCACTGGGTCTCGTCCTGCCTGTCCACTGGGTCTAGTCCTGCCTGTCCACTGGGTCTAGTCCTGCCTGTCCACTGGGTCTCGTCCTGCCTGTCCACTGGGTCTAGTCCTGCCTGTCCACTGGGTCTAGTCCTGCCTGTCCACTGGGTCTAGTCCTGACTGTCCACTGGGTCTAGTCCTGACTGTCCACTGGGTCTCGTCCTGCCTGTCCACTGGGTATAGTCCTGACTGTCCACTGGGTCTCGTCCTGCCTGTCCACTGGGTCTAGTCCTGCCTGTCCACTGGGTCTAGTCCTGCCTGTCCACTGGGTCTAGTCCTGACTGTCCACTGGGTCTCGTCCTGCCTGTCCACTGGGTCTCGTCCTGCCTGTCCACTGGGTCTCGTCCTGCCTGTCCACTGGGTCTAGTCCTGCCTGTCCACTGGGTCTAGTCCTGCCTGTCCACTGGGTCTAGTCCTGCCTGTCCACTGGGTCTCGTCCTGCCTGTCCACTGGGTCTCGTCCTGCCTGTCCACTGGGTCTTGTCCTGCCTGTCCACTGGGTCTAGTCCTGCCTGTCCACTGGGTCTCGTCCTGCCTGTCCACTGGGTATAGTCCTGACTGTCCACTGGGTCTCGTCCTGCCTGTCCACTGGGTCTAGTCCTGCCTGTCCACTGGATCTAGTCCTGCCTGTCCACTGGGTCTAGTCCTGCCTGTCCACTGGGTCTCGTCCTGACTGTCCACTGGGTCTAGTCCTGCCTGTCCACTGGATCTAGTCCTGCGTGTCCAGTATAGTCCTGCATGTCCAGTATAGTCCTGCATGTCCAGTATAGTCCTGCATGTCCAGTATAGTCCTGCGTGTCCAGTATAGTCCTGCGTGTCCAGTATAGTCCTGCGTGTCCAGTATAGTCCTGCATGTC
Source organism: Oncorhynchus mykiss (assembly GCF_057628025.1). NCBI lineage: Eukaryota > Metazoa > Chordata > Actinopteri > Salmoniformes > Salmonidae > Oncorhynchus > Oncorhynchus mykiss. The sequence goes on from NC_143046.1 coordinate 87,432,691, forward strand.
CAGTATAGTCCTGCATGTCCAGTATAGTCCTGCGTGTCCAGTATAGTCCTGCGTGTCCAGTATAGTCCTGCATGTCCAGTATAGTCCTGCATGTCCAGTATAGTCCTGCGTGTCCAGTATAGTCCTGCGTGTCCAGTATAGCCCCACCCCTTCAGTCCTTCAGCTATCTTTGCCTATAGCTCTGCTAAAATCTATTCTCAGTGATTTTTTTTAAAGGCCCATTCAGTCAGCAATTAGTGTGAGTGAGAGACAAAGAGACACATTAGAAGGTGAGAGAGACACAGAAAGACACGTTAGAAGGTGAGAGAGACAGAGAGACACATTAGAAGGTGAGAGAGACAGAGAGACACGTTAGAAGGTCAGAGAGACAGAGAGACACGTTGGAAGGTGAGAGAGAGAGACATGTTAGAAGGTGAGAGAGACAGAGAGACATGTTAGAAGGTGAGAGACACAGAGAGACATGTTAGAAGGTGAGAGAGACAGAGAGACATGTTAGAAGGTGAGAGAGAGAGAGACATGTTAAAAGGTGAGAGACACAGAGAGACACGTTAGAAGGTGAGAGAGACAGAAAGACACGTTAGAAGGTGAGAGAGACAGAGAGACACGTTAGAAGGTGAGCGAGACAGAGAGACACATTAGAAGGTGAGAGAGAAACAGAGAGACACATTAGAAGGTGAAAGAGAAACAGAGAGACACGTTAGAAGGTGAGAGACACAGAGACACGTTAGAAGGTGAGAGAGACAGAGAGACACGTTAGAAGGTGAGAGAGAAACAGAGACACATTAGAAGGTGAAAGAGAAACAGAGAGACACGTTAGAAGGTGAGAGACACAGAGAGACACGTTAGAAGGTGAGAGAGACAGAGAAACACGTTAGAAGGTGAGAGAGACAAAGTGACACATTAGAAGGTGAGAGAGACAGAGAGACACGTTAGAAGATGAGAGAAACAGAGAGGCACGTTAGAAGGTGAGAGAGACAGAGAGACACATTAGGAGGTGAGAGAAACAGAAAGACACGTTAGAAGGTGAGAGAGACACAGAGAGACACGTTAGAAGGTGAGAGAGAAATTACCTTTTAAAGAACAACCAGGCATCCACTACTGATAGGGTGAGGTCAATATCCTTCCAGGATACCCGGGCCAGGTCGATTAGAAAGGCCTGCTCGCTGAAGTGTTTTAGGGAGCGTTTGACAGTGATGAGGGGTGGTCGTTTGACCGCAGACCCATTGCGGATGCAGGGAACGAGGCAGTGATCGCTAAGATCTTGGTTGAAAACACCAGAGGTGTATTTGGAGGGCAAGTTGGTTAGGATGACATCTATGAGGGTGCCCGTGTTTACGGATTTGGGGTTGTACCTGGTAGGTTCATTGATAATTTGTGTGAGATTGAGGGCATCAAACTTAGATTGGAGGATTGCTGGGGTGTTAAGAATGTCCCAGTTTAGCTCGCCTAACAGTACAAACTCTGAAGATAGATGGGGGGCAATCAATTCACATATGGTGTCCAGGGCACCGCTGGGGGCAGAGGGTGGTCTATAGCAAGCGGCAACGTTGAGAGACTTGTTTCTGGAAAGGTGGATTTTTAAAAGTAGAAGCTTGAATTGTTTGGGGTACAGACCTGGATAGTAGGACAGAACTCTGCAGGCTATCTCTGCAGTAGATTGCAACACCGCCCCCTTTGGCAGTTCTATCTTGTCTGAAAATGTTGTAGTTCGGGATTAAAATTTCCGAATTTTTGGTGGTCTTCCTAAGCCAGGATACAGACATAGCTAGAACATCCGGGTTGGCAGAGTGTGCTAAAGCAGTGAATAGAACAAACTTAGGGAGGAGGCTTCTAATGTTAACATGCATGAAACCAAGGCTATTACGGTTACAGAAGTCGTCAAAAGAGAGCCTGGGGAATAGGAGTGGAGCTAGGCACTGCAGGGCCTGGATTCACCTCTACATCGCCAGAGGAACAGAGGAGGAGTAAAATAAGGGTACGGCTAAAAGCAATAAGAATTGGTCGTCTAGAACGTCTGGAACAGAGAGTAAAATGAGGTTTCTGGGGGCGATAAAATAGCATCAAGGTATAATGTACAGACAAAGGTAAGGTAGGATGTGAATACAGTGGAGGTAAACCTAGGTATTGAGTGATGAAGAGAGAGATATTGTCTCTCAGGGTTTTTGGTGGTCTTCCTATGCCAGGATTCAGACACGGCTAGGACATCAGAGTGTGCTAAAGCGGTGAATAAAACAAACTTAGGCTTCTAATGTTAACATGCATGAGACCAAGGCTTTTACGGTTACAGTAGTCAACAAATGAGAGCACCTGGGGAGTAGGAGTGGAGCTAGTGTAACAGTATAACTTTAGACCGTCCCCTCGCCCATACCCGGGCGCGAACCAGGGACCCTCTGCACACATCAACAACAGTCACCCACGAAGCATCGTTACCCATCGCTCCACAAAAGCCACGGCTCTTGCAGAGCAAGGGGAACTACTACTTCAAGGTCTCAGAGCAAGTGACGTCACCGATTGAAACGCTATTTAGAGCGCACCGCTAACTGAGCTAGCCGTTTCACATCCGTTACACTAGGCACTTCAGGACCTAGATTAACCTCTACATCACCAGAGGAACAGAGGAGGAGTTGGATAAGGGTACGTAGCCGAGTGAACATATGAGTCCAGTGAGTAGTTAGGCTGGCTAGAGACACGGCGATTCAGACAGCTAGCAGGGGGTTTGGCTAAAGGCTATAAGAACTGGTCGTCTAGTACGTTCGGACCAGAGAGTCAAAGGAGCAGGTTTCTGGGTGCGGTAGAGTAGATTCAAGGCATAATGTACAGACAAAGGTATGGTGGGATGTGAATACAGTGGAGGTAAACCTAGGCATTGTGTAATGATGAGAGATATATTGTCTCTAGAAACATTTAAACCAGCTGATGTCACTCGCATGTATGGGAGTTGGAACTGAAGGGTTAGCTAAGGCATATTGAGCAGGGCTAGAGGCTCTGCAGTGAAATAAAATGATAATCACTAACCAGAACAGCAATGGACAAGGCATATTGACATCAAGGAGAGGCATGCTTAGTCGAGTGATCATAAGGGTCCAGTGAGTAGTGAGGCTGGTTGGAGACAAGGCGATTCAGACACCTAGCGGGCCGGGGCTAGCAAGCTAGCAGAAGGGCCTTAGAGGGACATCACGACGGAGGAAGTCTGTTGAAGCCTCCTCGTGCGGTTACGCGGAACAGACCAGTTGTGATAGAGAAGTAGGGTTCCAAAGGGGTTCAGTCCAATTGGCAAGATAAGATAGGTATAGTGGCCCAAGAAATTGGCCGATGGATCTCTTCAGCTAACAGTCCAATATGCTCCAGACAGCTAGCGGGTCAACAACTGTTATATTCGGCTTATGTGACAAATAAAATTTGATTTGATTTTGAACTACACACACAAACACCTCTACAACCACTGTGACTGTAGCACACGGCTGTGTTAAACTGACAGCTTAGACACACACACACACCCCGTCTGCTGAGACTACATTTATGTACGCACAGTGTGTGTGTGTGTGTCTCAGGTGTGTGTCTTAAACAAATCTCACATGATCACGTATGATATCAGTGGCCAAATGAGTGAGAGTGAGAGTGAGAGTGAGAGAGAGAGACCGAGAGAGACAGAGAGAGACAGAGAGAGACAGAGATTTAAATAACCTTTACTGGGTCTGGGAACCCACAACATAATAAACACTCTAACAAAACCATGGTTACACATCAATTAAAAACACAGCACCAACTCTTCCTCCACAATAACTAAACATAGCACCAACTCTTCCTCCACAGTAACTAAACACACCAGCCTCTGAATACCCCATATACCTATAAACAGCCCAATGTTATTAACCATTTTGTAATAGGCAAACTCAACCCTCAGTCTCGCTGCCATCATCCCTTCCAGCATTCCCACCACGTCCACAGACCCCTGTCCCAGAATACTGTTCTTTCCTGTCTTCCAAATGGCTAATTTAGCTGCCTCTGACACAATTCTAAGTAAGAGAGAACCTTCGACTAAACCTGTACTTTATCCAAAATATAAACAGTTGGGAAGAGAAAACCTCTCCCACAGCTGAGAACCAGCTAGTGATCAGGTCAATCATCCTGACCAACCTGGGACACTGTCAGAACAGATGTGCCAGAGTTTCAGACTCAGCACACCCTACCCCAACAGTAGGGTCCAGGTGTATCAGATGCATATTGGACACCCCTCTCCAACAGTAGGATCCAGGTGTACCAGATGCATATTGGACACCCCTCTCCAACAGGAGGATCCAGGTATACCAGATGCATATTGGACACCCCATCCCCCCCAACAGGAGGATCCAGGTGTAGCAGATGCATATTGGACACCCCCCTCCAACAGGAGGATCCAGGTGTAGCAGATGCATATTGGACACCCCCCTCCAACAGGAGGATCCAGGTGTAGCAGATGCATATTGGACACCCCTCTCCAACAGTATGATCCAGGTATACCAGATGCATATTGGACACCCCCCCCCCCCCCAACAGGAGGATCCAGGTGTACCAGATGTATATTGGACACCCCTCCCCAACAGGAGGATCCAGGTGTACCAGATGTATAATGGACACCCCTCCCCAACAGTAGGATCCAGGTGTTCCTGATGTATATTGGACACCCCACCCCAACAGAGGATCCAGGTGTACCAGATGCAGAATGGACACCCCCCCCCCCCCCCAACAGGAGGATCCAGGTTACCAGATGCATATTGGTGGCTATGGCTCCATGTATTATCCTCCATTGTAGGTCAGCTGTCCTCTTTTAAATAGGCAGTTTAAATACTCTCCAAGCCTGCATAACAGACTGATAATATGGAGTCAGGCCAGACAAATCACTCCCTTCCAGCTTTAAGAGGAAAATGTGCTTGTCTAAGCACAAACAGCCCGCTCTCCTCATCAATGTGTAGGCCACCCAGCTAGAACCGTCACTGTACAACAGTCTCTGGGCGGCTTGAAGCCGGAAAGCCATGATCCTGGAAGGAATGTCCACCAGGCCTTGCCCACCCTCATGCAGTGGCAGGTACAGGGCTGCCGATTTAATCCAGTGTTGTCCAGACCAGAAGAAATTGACAAGGGTCCTCTGAAGCTCTTGTATCAGACCCTGTGGCTGTACAATCATTAGTCTGTGTCACAGGGTAGAGGCAGCAATATTATTAGCTACCAGAACCCTTCCCCTATAAGACAGCTGGGGCAGTACCCATTTCCATCTTGACAGTCTGGCACACACTTTCTCCACTACACCCTCCCAGTTCTTTATCTGAAAGACATCAGAGCCTAGAAAAAAGAAAAAAAGTCTTCATCCCATCTCTGCCCCATTGAAGCCCCCCTGGTAACCGTGGAGCTGACCCCGTCTGAAGGCCCCTGGTAACCGTGGAGCGGTCCCCATCTGAAGCCCCCCTGGTAACCGTGGAGCGGACCCCGTCTGAACACCCCTGGTAACCATGGAGCGGACCCGTCTGAACACCCCTGGTAACCGTGGAGCGGACCCCATCTGAACACCCCTGGTAACCATGGAGCGGACCCGTCTGAACACCCCTGGTAACCGTGGAGCGGACCCCATCTGAACACCCCTGGTAACCGTGGAGCGGACCCCGTCTGAACCCCCTTGGTAACCGTGGACGTACCCCGTCTGAAGCCCCCTGGTAACCGTGGAGCAGCTGAGGAGGCCCCGTCATACACCTTTAAAGCGTTGGAGAGAACCTTAACATCCTCACCCCCTGTAATAAAAACTGTGACGTCGTGTGCATTCGCAGACAGTGCTATCGTGGGACCCTTCATTACACCTGGCACAGAGAAACCAGTAAGCTTCGCTCTTAAAAAACAAAGCATTGGTTCAATTGCCAGACAATATAACTGTCCTGAAATTGGGCATCCCTCTCTCATATCCCCTTTGGACAGGGATGGGGCAACTCAAACCACCCCCCACCTTCACCATACACGAGGCCCCAGCATACAGTAAATTCATCCAAGACAAAAAAAACATCCCCAAACCCAAAGGCTTTCATTGTCTTGAACAATTACTGGTGGTCCACACGATCAAAGGCTTCTCCTGATCCAAAGAAAGTAAACCCACATTCACATCAGACAGTTTACAGATGTCTAAAACATATCTTATTAGACACAAGTTATCTACGATAGAGAGGTCAGGTACACAGTAAGACTGGTCCTTGTGAACCAACCGCCCCAGAGATTCTTTCAACCTGTTTGAGAGACATTTGCATACAATTTTATATTCTGCACACAGCAAAGCAACAGGTCGCCAATTTTTTAGAAGAGCCAAATCCCCCCTTTTTTGGCAACAATGAAAGCACAGCACGTTGACAGGATACAGGAAGAGAACCCTCGTGAAAATATTCACACACCATTTCATAAAAATCCCCCCCAATAGACCCCAAAAGTGCCTTTAGATCTCAGATGGTAAACCATCGATGCCAGGGGCTCGGCCTGTTGAGAGCTGCATAACTGCTGTGGACAGCTCTTGCAGTGTAATGTCAGAGTCCAAAAGCAGCTCTCTGTTCAAGTCCCAATTGAGGAAGTCCATGTAACAACTGTTCAGTACACAGAGAATCACAATCCTCCGCCTTATAGAGGACAGAGTAGAAATCCCCGGCATGTTGGCACATCTCACCGTCATCCGTGGTCACCTTCCCATCAGGGAGTTGAAGGCAGACCATCTGTTTGCGTTGCATTGTCCACTGCCCTAGGTCTTATAAAAAAGCACTAGGAGCATCCGTATCCTTGAGGGTAGCAAAACAAGGCACCCTTCACTCTTTCATGTAGAAACAACCTCAGTTCATGTCTCTTGTCCTGTAAATTCTTGACTAGTCTCGGGGGTCAATCTGAGCGAGCAACTTCAATTCAATAGATTTGATGTCCTGTTCAAGGGCCCTGATAGTCTCTTTAACTTCAATACGAGACAGAGCAGTATACTGTTGACAAAATACTCGTATTTGGGCCTTCCCAACCTCCCACATTGTCTCAAGAACCTCCCACCATTGTCTCAAGAACCTCCCACCATTGTCTCAAGAACCTCCCACTATTGTCTCAAGGACTCAAAATTCCCTTTTGTAACCCTCCATTTTTCCCAATTAACAAAAACCTGTCACAAAACATGACATCATGTAACAACTTAACATTAAAATACCAGTAAGGTGATGACCTTCGTGGACAAGTGAATATCAACAGACACATTATGATGATCAGAGAAACCCACAGGAATAATATCACACCTTCCAACCCTACTACAGTAGTGGTCAGAGACATACAACCTGTCTAACCTCCCAACCCTACTACAGTAGTGATCAGATACATCTAACCTGTCTAACCTTCCAACCCTACTACAGTAGTGGTCAGATACATACAACCTGTCTAACCTTCCAACCCTACTACAGTAGTGATCAGATACATACAACCTGTCTAACCTTCCAACCCTTCTACAGTATTGCTCAGATACATACAACCTGTCTAACCTTGCTGCACTGACACGACCTTCATTAACGTTTAGCCATGTGTACTGCCTAACTTTTGCATTCCTTACTCTCCACACATCAGAAAGCTCAAACTCAGTTAGTAAACCAGACAGGCAAGTAGCTGACCGCAGGTGAGGTTCTTCAGTGGTGCGATCAACAGTAAAATCCACTGTACAGTTCCAGTCCCCCCCTAAAACCCCCCATACAGCCCCCCATACAGCACCAATACAGCCCCCATACAGCCCTCACCCCCATGCAGCTCCCATACAGCCCCAATACAGCCCCCATACAGCCCCCATACAGCCCCAATACAGCCCTCACCCCCATACAGCCCCAATACAGCCCCCCCCAAAAAAAGACACCCTATGAAGCATGATCATCATCATTGTTTTAATTTTCTCTGAACCTGACCACATTTCCCACCACCTTTAGCTGCTGTGAGGGGCAGTAAGACATTTCCTCAAGAGCAACCGCTTATTCTCACTCAATTGGTCTAACCCCACCGTCTTCTGTAACATCACAGCTGGTCTAACCCCACCGTCTTCTGTAACATCACAGCTGGTCTAACCCCATCGTCTTCTGTAACATCACAGCTGGTCTAACCCCACCGTCTTCTGTAACATCACAGCTGGTCTAACCCCACCGTCTTCTGTAACATCACAGCTGGTCTAACCCCACTGTCTTCTGTAACATCACAGCTGATCTAACCCCACTGTCTTCTGTAACACCACAGCTGGTCTAACCCCACTGTCTTCTGTAACATCACAGCTGATCTAACCCCACTGTCTTCTGTAACATCACAGCTGATTTAACCCCACCGTCTTCTGTAATACCACAGCTGACCTCACAAACTTATCAACATCAAAAAAAATCTGGCAATTTGACAGATTTCCCAAAAGTCTGATCCAGGAACCCATTTACCTCCTCTAAATTGTAAATTGAGTAGTCGCCAGCCAGCTGCTATCATATCAGGAGAGATATCCATTTCTTTCTCCTGATCCTCCTCAACCTACGCTACAGACCCCTGACTCCCCACTGCCGCATCCCTCTCAACACTCCCCACTTGTATCCCATCACTCATTCCGGCCATCTCCTCCACTACCTGGGAGACTAGGCCCACCTCAACCACCTCCTGTACCCTATCACTCGTACTGGGCATCTCTCCCCTAGTCTGGGGAAATGGCTCCCCAGATCTGTCCTTACCTCGTACAACAATATGTTTCTGCTGTACATCAGATGTTCCCCTCTGGTACAAGCTGCTACTCCCTCGCCCTCGTAGTGGGCATCTCCTCCACTCCCTGGGAGCCTAGCTCCACATGAACCCCCTCCTGTACCCCAGCACTCGTACTGGGCACCTCCGCACCAGTCTGAGGAAATGGCTCTTCAGATCCATCCTTACCTTTCACAACAATACTTTTCTGCAGCATAACAGTTCCCTCTATTACAAGTTGCAACTCCGTGCCATCAACACGGATAACTTGTCCCTCAGCAACAGATGCTTGTGGCTGCTCTACCGCTGTCGGCCCACCTCTCCCTACATCAGTGGGCCCAGGCGTTACGATGTTACGGTGTTTGCAACGGAACAATCTTAATTGAACTTGCAAACGTCCCAAACCGCAATAGCTCGGGCTCCAATAGCTCATTGGGAATAAACCTGAGGTAAATTCGAAATAGCTACCCTTGTTGACGGAGAAAAAAAGCACCGTAACTTGAATAAACATTCCTTTAAGAAGTACACCATGCTCAACCATACGATCTACAAGACACTCTTCTTTAAGAAGTACACCATGCTCAACCATCCGATCAACCAGACACTCTTCTTTAAGAAGTACACCATGCTCAACCATACGATCAACCAGACACTCTTCTTTAAGAAGTACACCATGCTCAACCACACGATCTACAAGACTCTCTTCTATAAGAAGTACACCATGCTCAACCATACGATCTACAAGACACTCTTCTTTAAGAAGTACACCATGCTCAACCATACGATCAACAAGACACTATTCTTTAAGAAGTACTCCATTCTCAACCATACGATCTACAAGACTCTCTTCTTTAAGAAGTACACCATGCTCAACCATACGATCAACAAGACACTATTCTTTAAGAAGTACACCATGCTCAACCATACGATCAACAAGACACTCTTCTTTAAGAAGTACACCATGCTCAACCATACGATCAACAAGACTCTCTTCTTTAAGAAGTACACCATGCTCAACCACACGATCAACAAGACTCTCTTCTTTAAGAAGTACACCATGCTCAACCATACGATCAACAAGACACTCTTCTTTAAGAAGTACACCATGCTCAACCATACGATCAACCAGACACTCTTCTTTAAGAAGTACACCATGCTCAACCATACGATCTACAAGACTCTCTTCTTTAAGAAGTACACCATGCTCAACCATACGATCAACCAGACTCTCTTCTTTAAGAAGTACACCATGCTCAACCATACAATCTACAAGACTCTCTTCTTTAAGAAGTACACCATGCTCAACCATACGATCAACCACACTCTCTTCTTTAAGAAGTACACCATGCTCAACCATACGATCTACAAGACACTCTTCTTTAAGTACACCATGCTCAACCGTACGATCAACCAGACACTCTTCTTTAAGAAGTACACCATGCTCAACCATACGATCTACAAGACACTCTTCTTTAAGAAGTACACCATGCTCAACCATACGATCTACAAGACTCTCTTCTTTAAGAAGTACACCATGCTCAACCATACGATCTACAAGACTCTCTTCTTAAAGAAGTACACCATGCTCAACCATACGATCTACCAGACACTCTTCTTTAAGAAGTACACCATGCTCAACCATACGATCAACCAGACACTCTTCTTTAAGAAGTACACCATGCTCAACCACACGATCTACAAGACTCTCTTCTATAAGAAGTACACCATGCTCAACCATACGATCAACAAGACACTCTTCTTTAAGAAGTACACCATGCTCAACCATACGATCAACAAGACTCTCTTCTTTAAGAAGTACACCATGCTCAACCATACGATCAACCAGACACTCTTCTTTAAGAAGTACACCATGCTCAACCACACGATCAACCAGACACTCTTCTTTAAGAAGTACACCATGCTCAACCATACGATCAACAAGACTCTCTTCTTTAAGAAGTACACCATGCTCAACCATACGATCTACAAGACTCTCTTCTTTAAGAAGTATGCCATGCTCAACCATACGATCAACAAGACTCTCTTCTTTAAGAAGTACACCATGCTCAACCATACAATCTACAAGACTCTCTTCTTTAAGAAGTACGCCATGCTCAACCATACGATCAACAAGACTCTCTTCTTTAAGAAGTACACCATGCTCAACCATACGATCAACAAGACACTCTTCTTTAAGAAGTACACCATGCTCAACCATACGATCTACAAGGTGCTCTTCTTTAAGAAGTACACCATGCTCAACCATACGATCTACAAGACTCTCTTCTTTAAGAAGTACACCATGCTCAACCATACGATCTACAAGACTCTCTTCTTTAAGAAGTACACCATGCTCAACCATACGATCAACAAGACACTCTTCTTTAAGAAATACCACCACCGCTTTATTCATCCGTGACGCTTAAGCAACATTCTCATATCCCACCTTCTCTCCTACGGCGACCAGAAACTCCTCCACAGTGACAGCAGCTTCAGTAACACACCTGAAGCCGTGCCGAAGTGACAGGGACGGCGTCCCCACGTGGGTCGCCAAAACCAGGGTAATTCTGACAAGAATAATAATGTACTTAATTCTACCACAACAAATAAATGTAAAAAATAATCACCTTAATCATAGATAAAGGAAAACCACCAAGAAAAGGAAACAGACAGGGATGCAGCTTAAGCCCCACCCTCTTCAACATATACTGTATATCAACGAATAGGCGCGGGCACTAGAACAGTCTGCAGCACCCGGCCTCACCCTACTAGAATCTGAAGTCCAATGTCTGCTGTTTGCTGATGATCTGGTGCTTCTGTCACCAACCAAGGAGGGCCTACAGCAGCAATTAGATCTTATCCACAGATTCTGTCAGACCTGGGCCCTGACAGTAAATCTCAGTGAGACCAAAATAATGGTGTTCCAAAAAAAGGTCCAGTTGCCAAGACAACAAATACATATTCCATCTAGGCACCGTTGCCATAGAGCACACAAAAAAACTATACATACAGTACCTCGGCCTAAACATCAGCGCCACAGGTAACTTCCACAAAGCTGTGAACGAGCTGAGAGACAAGGCAAAAAGGGCCTTCTACGTCATCAAAATGAACATCAAATTTGACATATTAATCAGGAACCCATTGCCTTGTCTGGGGTCCACTCACCAACCAAGACACAAAATGGGTCAAACACCAAATTGAGACGTAAAACACCAAATAATGCATGCAGGGTAGAATTGGCCGATACTCGCTAATTATCAAAATCCAGAAAGGAGACTTTAAATTCTACAACCACCTAAGAGGAAGGGATTCCCAAACCTTCCATAACAAACCCATCACCTACAGAGAGAAGAATTCCCTTAGCAAGCTGGTCCTGGGACTCTGTTCACAAACACAAACAGAGCAGAGTCACAGGACAGCAACACAATTAGACCCAACCAAATCATGAGAAAACAAAAAGATAATTACTTGACACATTGGAAGAAATGTACAAAAAAAACAGAGCAAACTAGAATGCTATTTGGCCCTAAACAGAGAGTACACAGTGGCAGAATACCTGACCACTGTGACTGACCCAAAATTAAGGAAAGCTTTGACTATGTGCAGACTCAGTGAGCATAGCCTTGCTATTGAGAAAGGTCTCCGTCATACCTCCTGCCAAATGTTTGAACATATTAGAGACGTATATTTCCCTCAGATTACACAGACCCACAAAGAATTTGAAAACAAATACAATTTTAATATATACCCATTTCTATTGCGGTAAACCCATGTTGGTTTTCCCTTTTGTACTTTAACTATTTACACATCGCTACAACAAAAAAGTATGCATTATTTTTAAACTTGTGTAAAATGTACTGTTCACTTTTTGTAGATTATTTCACTTTTATTTATCCATTTCACTTGCTTTGGCAATGTAAACATATGTTTGCCATGCCAATAAAGCCAATTGAATTTAATTTAAATGAGAGAAAGAGAGAGGGAAAGAGAGAGAGAGAGAGAGAGAGAGATAACCAACAAAAACGGGTCACAACTCCTGCAGCTCTGTCGCACGCTGGGTATGTACATAGTCAACGGTAGGCTTCGAGGGGACTCCTATGGTAGGTACACCTATAGCTCATCTCTTGGCAGTAGTACTGTAGCATACTTTATCACTGACCTCAACCCAGAGTCTCTCAGAGCGTTCACAGTCAGCCCACTGACACCCCTATCAGACCACAGCAAAATCACAGTCTACTTAAACAGAGCAATAATCAATCATGAGGCATCAAAGCCAAAGGAACTGAGTAACATTAAGAAATGCTATAGATGGAAGGAATGCAGTTTGGAAACCTACCAAAAAACAATTAGGCAACAACAAATTCAATCCCTTTTAGACAATTTCCTGGGTAAAACGTTCCACTGTAATAGTGAAGGTGTAAACTTGGCAGTAGAAAATCTTAACAGTATATTTGACCTCTCAGCTTCCCTATCAAATCTAAAAATCTCAAATAGAAAACCGAAGAAAATTAACAATAATGACAAATGGTTTGATGAAGAATGCAAAAATCTAAGAAAGAAATTGAGAAACCTGTCCAACCAAAAACATAGAGACCCGGAAAACCTGAGTCTACGCCTTCACTATGGTGAATCACTAAAACAATACAGAAATACACTACGGAAAAAGAAGGAACAGCATGTCAGAAATCAGCTCAATGCAATTGAAGAATCCATAGACTCTAACCACTTCTGGGACAATTGGAAAACACTAAACAAACAACAACACGAAGAATTATCTATCCAAAATGGAGATGTATGGGTAAACCACTTCTCTAATCTTTTTGGCTCTATAACAAAGAATAAAGAGCAAAAACATATACATGATCAAATACAGATCTTAGAATCAACTATTAAAGAATACCAGAACCCACTGGATTCTCCAATTACCTTGAATGAGTTACAGGACAAAATAAAAACCCTCCAACCCAAAAAGGCCTGTGGTGTTGATGGTATCCTCAATGAAATGATCAAATATACAGACAACAAATTCCAATTGGCTATACTAAAACTCTTTAACATCATACTTAGCTCTGGCATCTTCCCCAATATTTGGAACCAAGGACTGATCACCCCAATCCACAAAAGTGGAGACAAATTTGACCCCAATAACTACCGTGGAATATGTGTCAACAGTAACCTTGGGAAAATCCTCTGCATTATTATTAACAGCAGACTCATACATTTCCTCAATGAAAACAATGTACTGAGCAAATGTCAAATTGGCTTTTTGCCAAATTACCGTACAACAGACCATGTATTCACCCTGCACACCCTAATTGACAACCAAACAAACCAAAACAAAGGCAAAGTCTTCTCATGCTTTGTTGATTTCAAAAAAGCCTTTGACTCAATCTGGCATGAGGGTCTGCTATACAAACTGATGGAAAGTGGTGTTGGGGGTAAAACATACGACATTATAAAATCCATGTACAAAAACAACAAGTGTGCGGTTAAAATTGGCAAAAAACACACACATTTCTTCACACAGGGTCGTGGGGTTAGACAGGGATGCAGCTTAAGCCCCACCCTCTTCAACATATATATCAACGAATTGGCGCGGGCACTAGAAAAGTCTGCAGCACCCGGCCTCCCCCTAGTAGAATCCGAAGTCAAATGTCTGCTGTTTGCCGATGATCTGGTGCTTCTGTCACCAACCAAGGAGGGCCTACAGCAGCACCTAGATCTTATGCACAGATTCTGTCAGACCTGGGCCCTGACAGTAAATCTCAGTAAGACCAAAATAATGGTGTTCCAAAAAAGGTCCAGTCACCAGGACCACAAATACAAATTCCATCTAGACACTGTTGCCCTAGAGCACACAAAAAACTATACATACCTTGGCCTAAACATCAGCGCCACAGGTAACTTCCACAAAGCTGTGAACGATCTGAGAGACAAGGCAAGAAGGGCATTCTATGCCATCAAAAGAAACATACATTTCAACATACCAATTAGGATTTGGCTAAAAATACTTGAATCAGTCATAGAGCCCATTGCCCTTTATGGTTGTGAGGTCTGGGGTCCGCTCACCAACCAAGACTTCACAAAATGGGACAAACACCAAATTGAGACTCTGCACGCAGAATTCTGCAAAAATATCCTCCGTGTACAACGTAGAACACCAAATAATGCATGCAGAGCAGAATTAGGCCGATACCCACTAATTATCAAAATCCAGAAAAGAGCCGTTAAATTCTACAACCACTTAAAAGGAAGTGATTCACAAACCTTCCATAACAAAGCCATCACCTACAGAGAGATGAACCTGGAGAAGAGTCCCCTAAGCAAGCTGGTCCTGGGGCTCTGTTCACAAACACAAACACACCCTACAGAGCCCCAGGACAACAGCACAATTAGACCCAACCAAATCATGAGAAAACAAAAAGATAATTACTTGACACATTGGAAAGAATTAACAAAAAAAACAGAGCAAACTAGAATGCTATTTGGCCCTAAACAGAGAGTACACAGTGGCACCTGACCACTGTGACTGACCCAAAATTAAGGAAAGCTTTGACTATATACAGACTCAGTGAGCATAGCCTTGCTATTGAGAAAGGCCGCCGTAGGCAGACATGGCTCTCAAGAGAAGACAGGCTATGTGCTCACTGCCCACAAAATGAGGTGGAAACTGAGCTGCACTTCCTAACCTCCTGCCCAATGTATGACCATATTAGAGATACATATTTCCCTCAGATTACACAGATCCACAAAGAATTCGAAAACAAATCCAAATTTGAAAAACTCCCATATCTACTGGGTGAAATTCCACAGTGTGCCATCACAGCTGCAAGATTTGTGACCTGTTGCCACGAGAAAAGGGCAACCAGTGAAGAACAAACACCATTGTAAATACAACCCATATTTATGCTTATTTATTTTATCTTGTGTCCTTTAACCATTTGTACATTGTTAAAACACTGTATATATATATATATATATATATATATATATATAATATGACATTTGTAATGTCTTCACTGTTTTGAAACCTCTGTATGTGTAATGTTTACTGTTAATTTTTGTTGTTTTTCACTTTATATATTCACTTTGTATGTCGTCTACCTCACTTGCTTTGGCAATGTTAACACATGTTTCCCATTCCAATAAAGCCCTTGAATTGAATTGAATTGAGAGAGGGAGAGAGGGAGATAGAGAGAGGGGGGGGCAGAGGGAGAGAGAGAGAGAGAGGGGGGGCAAAAGGAAAAGAGAGAGAGAGGGGGTTAGAGGGAGAGAGAGAGTGGGGTAGAGGGAGAGAGAGAGAGAGGGGGGCAGAGAAAGAAAGAGAAAGCGAGAGAGAGAGAGAGGGGGAGGTAGAGGGAGAGAGAGAGAGAGAGGCAGAGGGAGAGAGAGAGACAGAGAGGGAGAGAGGAGAGAATGAAGGAGACAGGGAGATGAAGGATGAGTGTAATTCTTCGCTTGCTTCTCCTAAATAATATTTACAATACTTAGAATATTTAGAATACTTAGAATACTTAGAATACTTAGAATATTTACAATAGTTAGAATATTTAGAATACTTAGAATATTTACAATACTTAGAATACTTAGAATAGTTGGAATACTTAGAATATTTAGAATAGTTAGAATACTTAGAATAATTAGAATACTTAGAATACTTAGAATAGTTAGAATAGTTGGAATACTTAGAATAGTTAGAATAGTTAGAATATTTAGAATAGTTAGAATAGTTAGAATAGTTAGAATACTTAGAATACTTAGAATAGTTAGAATAGTTAGAATATTTAGAATACTTAGAATAGTTAGAATAGTTAGAATATTTAGAATAGTTAGAATACTTAGAATAGTTAGAATATTTAGAATAGTTAGAATAGTTAGAATAGTTAGAATATTTAGAATAGTTAGAATATTTAGAATAGTTAGAATACTTAGAA
This sequence comes from Oncorhynchus mykiss, assembly GCF_057628025.1. NCBI lineage: Eukaryota > Metazoa > Chordata > Actinopteri > Salmoniformes > Salmonidae > Oncorhynchus > Oncorhynchus mykiss. The sequence goes on from NC_143046.1 coordinate 87,449,349, forward strand.
TAGTTAGAATAGTTAGAATAGTTAGAATATTTAGAATAGTTGGAATACTTAGAATATTTAGAATAGTTAGAATAGTTAGAATAGTTAGAATAGTTAGAATAGTTAGAATATTTAGAATAGTTAGAATATTTAGAATAGTTAGAATACTTAGAATAGTTAGAATAGTTGGAATACTTAGAATAGTTAGAATAGTTGGAATACTTAGAATAGTTAGAATAGTTGGAATACTTAGGATAGTTAGAATAGTTAGAATACTTAGAATAGTTAGAATAGTTGGAATATTTAGAATAGTTAGAATATTTAGAATAGTTAGAATACTTAGAATAGTTAGAATAGTTAGAATAGTTAGAATATTTAGAATACTTAGAATAGTTAGAATACTTAGAATAGTTAGAATAGTTAGAATAGTTAGAATAGTTAGAATATTTTGAATAGTTGGAATACTTAGAATATTTAGAACTCACGCAAACACACACACACACACACACTCACGCACGCAAACACACACACCACCCCCTCTGACCTCTACCCCTCCATCCTCTACCCCTCCATACTTCTACCCCTCCATCCTTATACCCCTCCATCCTCTCCCCCTCCATCCTTCTACCCTTCCATCCTTATACCTCTCCATCCTCTACCCCTCCATCCTTCTACCCCTCCATCCTCTACCCCTCCATCCTCTACCCTTCCATTCTCTACCCCTCCATCCTCTACCCCTCCATCCTTCTACCCCTCCATCCTCTACCCCTCTATCCTTCTACCCCTCCATCCTCTACCCCTCCATCCTCTACCCCTCCATCCTCTACCCCTCCATCCTCTACCCTTCCATTCTCTACCCCTCCATCCTCTACCCCTCCATCCTTCTACCCCTCCATCCTCTACCCCTCTATCCTTCTACCCCTCCATCCTCTACCCCTCCATCCTCTACCCCTCCATCCTCTACCCCTCCATCCTCTACCCCTCCATCCTTCTACCCCTCCATCCTCTACCCCTCTATCCTTCTACCCCTCCATCCTCTACCCCTCCATCCTCTACCCCTCCATCCTCTACCCCTCCATCCTCTACCCCTCCATCCTCTACCCCCTATCCTCTACCCCTCCATCCTTCTACCCCTCCATCCTCTACCCCTCTATCCTTCTACCCCTCCATCCTCTACCCCTCCATCCTCTACCCCTCCATCCTCTACCCCTCCATCCTCTACCCCTCTATCCTCTACCCCTCTATCCTCTACCCCTCCATCCCTCTACCCCTCCATCCTCTACCCCTCCAACCTCTACCCCTCCATCCTCTACCCCTCCATCCTCTACTCCTCCATCCTCTACCCCTCCATCCTCTACCCCTCCATCCTCTACCTCTCATCCTTCTACCCCTCCATCCCCTACCCCTCCATCCTCTACCCCTCCATCCTCTACCCCTCCATCCTTCTACCCCCTCATAATCTGTGTTTTGTGACACACACACGTTTTCTCTGGCACAGTAATTCAGTGTGTGTACTTTATCTGTATTCCCCAGGAAGAGAATGAGGAATGAAGTCCTGTTTGTTTAAATCTGAAGCTGGTCTCCTCCACCGTATAGTTCTCATAATAAAAATACCTAGAAGTAGCAATTCTGTGTAAAACACGGCGATAGAAAGTAGATATGTAATGTTGTTTCTTCGGTCTCTCTACCAGCTCTCACAGTCTCACGTCACATTCGGACGTTTATCCATGTTTCTCAAACGTCAACATTTCTAAGTGTTTAAGGTTTAAGTATTAACTCTAAATGGATAAGGTTAAGGGTTAAGGGTTAAGGATTAAGGTTTGGGACTTAAAATTTTAAAATACTTTCTGTCACTGAATTCGAAGGATAGAGTGTGTGTGTGTGTGTGTGTGTGTGTGTGTGTGTGTGTGTGTGTGTGTGTGTGTGCGTGTGTGTCTGTGTGTGTGCGAGTGTGTGTGTGTGTGTGTGTGTGTGTGTGTGTGAACCCAATTACCTCCCTGTGAGGAAGACAAACTGTCAACACCTCCCTCCCTCCCCCATCCCTTCCTCTCCCACCATCCCTCCCTCCCTCCTCCCCCTCTCCCACCATCCCTCCCTCCCTCCTCTCCCACCGTCCCTCCCTCCCTCCTCCCCCTCTCCCACCATCCCTCCCTCACTCTCCCACCGTCCCTCCCTCCCTCCTCCCCCTCTCCCACCATCCCTCCCTCCCTCCTCTCCCACCGTCCCTCCCTCCCTCCTCCCCTTCTCCCACCATCCCTCCCTCCCTCCTCTCCCACCGTCCCTCCCTCCCTCCTCCCCCTCTCCCACCATCCCTCCTCACCCTCTCCCACCGTCCCTCCCTCCCTCCTCCCCCTCTCCAACAGTCCCTCCCTCCCTCCTCCCCCTCTCCCACAGTCTCTCCCTCCTCCCCCTCTCCCACAGTCCCTCCCTCCCTCCTCACCCTCTCCCACCGTCCCTCCCTCCCTCCTCCCCCTCTCCCACAGTCCCTCCCTCCCTCCTCACCCTCTCCCACCGTCCCTCCCTCCCTCCTCCCCCTCTCCCACCATCCCTCCCTCCCTCCTCCCCCTCTCCCACCGTCCCTCCCTCCTTCCATTTCTTTGTATTTCTTTAAATTACCATCTATCCATTCTTCCCATTGGTAATGGTTTTAGCTGTTATGGTACAAATGACCTTCGTTTATGGTAATTAGATTACCTTTCTACATCCTGATTCATACACTATGCATTAAGCTGGGAGCAATACAGACACGATTCACACACACACACACACACACACACACACACACACACACACACACACACACACACACACACACACACACACACACACACACACACACACACACACACACACACACACACACACACAGAGAGAGAGAGAAGGTTCTCCGACCGGAAGGTTGTCTAAATGAAAGGTAAATGGCTGTGTCGTTCGTTTTCTTTCCCCCGTCAGACCAAATAAGATTTTTTAAAGGCAGCTTCTTCTTTTTTTTCTACCCCTTAATGGATTTTTGATTTCTGTAAAACATGCATGTTAATTATTCTCCTTCTTTCTTATTAATGAGACATTCTGGCTTTTCTTTATGTCTGTCAGTCTGGGAGAGGACCAAGCGTCTTCTGTGTGTGTGTGTGTGTGCGTGTGTGTGTGCGCGTGTGTCTGTGTGTCTGTGTGTGTGTGTGTGTGTACGTGTGCGCGTGTGACTGTGTGTGTGTGTGTGTGTGTGTGTGTGTGCACGTGTGTGCGTGTGTGTGTGTGTGTTTGTGTGTGTGTGTGCCCGTGTGCGCGTTTTGTCTGTGTGTGGGGGGGGGGGGACTTTGTTGAGGTCATTAGGATGTTGACGTGCAGAGTTTTGATCGGTTCTAAAAGAACACACACACACACACACACACACACACACACACACACACACACACACACACACACACACAGTACTGAGTTTGAAGGAAACTCAATGTCATTGGGCATCACATCATCAGGCTTTTATCTGGAGGTACACAGTACGACCATTACTGCCTGAAATACTCTTATATTTCACTATGATTCAAGGCAAAGTGTACAAAGTGGCTGCTGTTAGCATCGTGGTACCTTCCTGAGACTTCAAGTAGTGCCTCTTTGGATCCACAGGCACCATGTAATGTGGGTTTGAATATTTAGTGCCCTGTTGGTAGAGGGCCGGGTTGGGTTCAATTTGATTTGTGCCAGATCGCTCAAGAGTGACTTCAAAATTGGACGTCTATCCATGTCCTGAGGACGTCGGGAAATGCTTTTAAAACCGTCCACGAGGGGCAACAGTGAGCGCTATTACCATCAAGTAGGCTTGAGTTTTGCTACAGGAGTGGTGGATGCTCGTGATCCCATGACTCCGGATCCAAAGGTCATGACTCCGGATCCAAAGGTCATGACTCCGGATCCAAAGGTCATGACTCCGGATCCAAAGGTCATGACTCCAGATCCAAAGGTCATGTGTTCAATCCCAGTGGTAGACAGTAACTTTTGAACCCTATCCCAAACTTTAACCCTTAAACCTCGAAATCTGACGTTTGGGGGGGGGGGGGGGGAGAGACGTAGACAAACATCAGAATCTGAAGTCAAATGAGTGAGATCCTGTCGAGGGTGTCAGTGTGTCCCGGCATCAGACCCTAGTGTTAGTCGGAGATACTAAGATACAACGAGGAGATGCTTGGGTCTCCACCCTGACAATGGGATGTGTTGTCCACAGAGCAGAACGGCGGCTTGTCAAGTTCCCGCCTCTCTTTGGGTTAGTGGATACGTCTGGTTATTTATGTAACACTTTTCAAAATATTCAATGAGGGGTGTTGAGGTCAAGAACCGCCTTGTATTCAACAGAGAGAGGGAGATGCTATGCTAGCCTCATGAATATGCATAGACCGTCTCGAATTTCAACAGGGACAACTCCGACGCAGAGTATTTTACTTCTCAACGTTGCCAGGATGTCACGTGCATTACGCTTATATCAGTACACTCATGACAACCTAAGCGGCAGCGTGGCCTAGTGGTTAGAGTGGAGGGGCGGCAGGGTAGCCTAGTGGTTAGAGTGTAGAGGCGGCAGGGTGGCCTAGTGGTTAGAGCGTTGGACTAGTAACCGGAAGGTTGCAAGTTCAAATCCCCGAGCTGACAAGGTACAAATCTGTCGTTCTGCCCCTGAACAGGTGGTTAGCCCACTGTTCCTCGGCCGTCATTGAAAATAAGAATTTTTTCTTGCCTGGTTACATTTTTTTTTTTTTTTTAAAGCATGACCAAACTTATAAGTCTCACTTATCAAATTAGCAACACATTTTTAGCACGACAAGATGTCACACTCTCTAATTTCCCAGCATCCAAAAGCTCCTCACTTGCTTAATAATTAGGTCTACAATTTTGTTTCTGGTGTCCTTTAACAGCTCTTTGATCTTGGCCATAGTGGAGTTTGGAGTGTGACTGTTTGAGGTTGTGGACAGGTGTCATTAATACAGGTAACGAGTGGAGGACAGAGGAGCCTCTTAAAGAAGAAGTTACAGGTCTGTGAGAGCCAAAAATCTTGCTTGTTTGTAGGTGACCAAATACTTATTTTCCACCATAATTTTCAAATAAATTCATTAAAAATCCTACAATGTGATTTTCAGGAATTATTTTTCTCATTTTGTGTGTCATAGTTGAAGTGTACCTATGATGAAAATTACAGGCCTCTCTCATCTTTTTTAAGTGGGAGAACTTGCACAATTGGTGGCTGACCAAATACTTTTTTGCCCCACTGTATATATTATCTCCCTCTACATCTGGTCTCTCTCTCTTATCTATCTACATTATCTCCCTCTACATTTGGTATCTCTCTCTTCTCTCTCTACATTATCTCCCTCTACATTTGGTATCTCTCTCTTAGATCTCTCTACATTATCTCCCTCTACATCGGGTCTCCCTCTCTTATCTCTCGACATTATCCCCCTCAACGTCTGGTATCTCTCTCTTCTCTCGCTACATTATCCCCCTCTACAGCTGGCAAACAGTAGAATCAATTTTTTTATTGATAAAAATTCACCTTATGGAAAGCGGGGACTGTGACGGAACACAAACACAGGCACAGACACAAACATACACACACATGAAAACATATGCACTATACACACACGTACACATGGATTTTGTGTTGTTGATATGTGGTAGTGGTGGAGTAGGGGCCTTAGTGTGTTGTGAAATATGTTGTGAATCTATTGTATTGTTTTAAAATGGTAAAACTTCCTTAATTTTGTCAAACCCCAGGAAGATTAGCAGCTGCATTGGCAGTAGCTAATGGGGATGCATTACAAATGTAAATTTCTACATTCCTACATTATCCTTACATTATCCCCTTCAATATCTGGCATCTCTCTCTCTTTACATTACCCCCTCTACATCTGGCATCTCTCTCTCTCTCTCTCTACATTACCCCTTCTACATCTGGTGTCTCTCTCTCTACATTACCCCCTTCTACATCTGGCATCTGTCTCACTACACTACCCCCCTCTACAGCTGGCATCTCTCTCACTACATTACCCCCTCTGCATCTGGCATCTCTCTCTCTCTCTACATTACCCCCTTCTACATCTGGCATCAGTCTCACTACACTACCCCACTCTACAGCTGGCATCTCTCTCACTACATTACCTCCTATACATCTGGCCTCTTTATCTCTCTACCTTACCCCTCTACATCTGGCATATATCTTTACATTACTCCCTCTACATCTAGCATGTTTCTACATTACCCCCCATGCAGCTGGCATCTCTCTACATTACCCCACTCTACATCTGGCATCTTTATCTCTCTACATTACCCCCTCTACATCTGGCATATCTCTTTACATCACCCCCTCTACATCTAGCATCTCTCTACATTACCTCCCTGCAGCTGGCATCTCACTACATTACCCCACTCTACATCTGGCATCTCTCTCACTACATTACCACCCTCTACAGCTGGCATCTCTCTACATTACCCCCTATACATCTGGCATTCCTATCTCTCGACATTACCCCCTCTACATCTGGCATCTCTCTACATTACCCCTTTACATATGGCATCTCTCTACATTACCCCCTCTACATATGGCATCTTTCTACATTACCCCCTATACATCTGGCATTCCTATCTCTCGACATTACCCCTCTACATCTGGCATCTCTCTACATTACCCCCTCTATGTCTGGCATCTCTCTACATTACTCCCTCTACATCTGGCATCTCTCTACATTACCCCATATACATCTGGCATTCCTATCTCCCGACATTACCCCCTCTACATCTGGCATATCTCTTTACATTACCCCCTCTCCATCTAGCATCTCTCTACATTACCCCCCTGCAGCTGGCATCTCTCTACATTACCCCACTCTACATCTGGCATCTGTCTCACTACACTACCCCACTCTACAGCTGGCATCTCTCTCACTACATTACCCCCTCTACATCTGGCATCTCTCTACATCACTCCCTCTACATCTGGCATCTGTCTCACTACACTACCCCATATACATCTGGCATTCCTATCTCCCGACATTACCCCCTCTACATCTGGCATCTCTCTACATTACCCCCTCTACATCTGGCATCTCTCTACATCACTCCCTCTACATCTGGCATCTCTCTACATTACCCCCTATACATCTGGCATTCCTATCTCTCGACATTACCCCCTCTACATCTGACATCTCTCTACATCACTCCCTCTACATCTGGCATCTGGCTACATTACCCCCTATACAGCTGGCATTCCTATCTCTCGACATTACCCCCTCTACATCTGGCATCTCTCTACATCACTCCCTCTACATCTGGCATCTGGCTACATTACCCCCTATACAGCTGGCATCTCCCTCACTACATTACCCCCTCTACATCTGGCATCTCTCTACATCACTCCCTCTACATCTGGCATCTGGCTACATTACCCCCTATACAGCTGGCATTCCTATCTCTCAACATTACCCCCTCTACATCTGGCATCTCTCTACATCACTCCCTCTACATCTGGCATCTGGCTACATTACCCCCTATACAGCTGGCATTCCTATCTCTCAACATTACCCCCTCTACATCTGGCATCTCTCTACATTACCCCCTCTATGTCTGGCATCTGGCTACATTACTCCCTCTACATCTGGCATCTCTCTACATTACCCCCTATACATCTGGGATTCCTATCTCTCGACATTACCCCCTCTACATCTGGCATCTCTCTACATTACCCCCTCTACATCTGGCATCCCTCTACATTACTCCCTCTACATCTGACAGCTCTCTACATTACTCCCTCTACATCTGGCATCTCTCTACATTACCCCCTCTACATCTGGCATCTCTCTCTTTTTCACACCCTCGTTATCTCTTTTCTCTCTTTCTCTCTCCTTTTCCATCTCAGTGTAGTCCGTGTAGTCTATCCTTCTCATCAGATTTGAACCAGCAACCCTCTGGTTTCGGGCCCAGTTTCCTGCTCCTTCCAGGCTGGCCCAGCGACTGGCCCAGCGACTGGCCCAGCGACTGGCCCAGCGACTGGCCCAGCGACTGGCCCAGCGACTGGCCAGGCGACTGGCCCAGCGACTGGCCTAGAGACTGGCCTAGAGACTGGCCCTCTCTGTGGTGACTCTTGGACCAGAATTGCCGCACAAATCCCTCTCAGGGAGCAGATGCTTGCTTTCTC
>NC_143046.1:87462500-87467500 GCF_057628025.1 Oncorhynchus mykiss
TCTTCTGTCATCAGGCTTCCTGTCTCTCCTCCTGTTCTGTCATCAGTCTTCCTCCCTCTCCTCCTGTTTTGTCATCAGGCTTCCTGTCTCTCCTCCTGTTCTGTCATCAGGCTTCCTCCCTCTCCTCCTGTTTTGTCATCAGGCTTCCTGTCTCTCCTCCTGTTCTGTCATCAGGCTTCCTGTCTCTCCTCCTGTTTTGTCATCAGGCTTCCTGTCTCTCCTCCTGTTCTGTCATCAGGCTTCCTGTCTCTCCTCCTGTTCTGTCATCAGGCTTCCTGTCTCTCCTCCTGTTCTGTCATCAGGCTTCCTGTCTCTCCTCCTGTTTTGTCATCAGGCTTCCTGTCTCTCCTCCTGTTCTGTCATCAGTCTTCCTCCCTCTCCTCCTGTTCTGTCATCAGGCTTCCTGTCTCTCCTCCTGTTCTGTCATCAGGCTTCCTGTCTAGGCTCCTCTCCTCCTCTTCTGTCATCAGGCTTCCTGTCTCTCCTCCTGTTCTGTCATCAGTCTTCCTCCCTCTCCTCCTGTTTTGTCATCAGGCTTCCTCCCTCTCCTCCTGTTTTGTCATCAGGCTTCCTGTCTCTCCTCCTGTTCTGTCATCAGGCTTCCTGTCTCTCCTCCTGTTCTGTCATCAGGCTTCCTGTCTCTCCTCCTGTTCTGTCATCAGTCTTCCTCCCTCTCCTCCTGTTCTGTCATCAGGCTTCCTGTCTCTCCTCCTGTTCTGTCATCAGCCTTCCTCCCTCTCCTCCTGTTTTGTCATCAGGCTTCCTGTCTCTCCTCCTGTTCTGTCATCAGTCTTCCTCCCTCTCCTCCTCTTCTGTCATCAGGCTTCCTGTCTATCCTCCTCTTCTGTCATCAGGCTTCCTGTCTCTCCTCCTGTTTTGTCATCAGTCTTCCTGCCTCACCTCCTGTTCTGTCATCAGGCTTCCTGTCTCTCCTCCTGTTTTGTCATCAGGCTTCCTGTCTCTCCTCCTGTTCTGTCATCGGGCTTCCTGTTTCTGCTCCTCTCCTCCTCTTCTGTCATCAGGCTTCCTGTCTCTCCTCCTGTTCTGTCATCAGTCTTCCTCCCTCTCCTCCTGTTTTGTCATCAGGCTTCCTGTCTCTCCTCCTGTTCTGTCATCAGGCTTCCTCCCTCTCCTCCTGTTTTGTCATCAGGCTTCCTGTCTCTCCTCCTGTTCTGTCATCAGGCTTCCTGTCTCTCCTCCTCTTTTGTCATCAGGCTTCCTGTCTCTCCTCCTGTTCTGTCATCAGGCTTCCTGTCTCTCCTCCTGTTCTGTCATCAGGCTTCCTGTCTCTCCTCCTGTTCTGTCATCAGGCTTCCTGTCTCTCCTCCTGTTTTGTCATCAGGCTTCCTGTCTCTCCTCCTGTTCTGTCATCAGTCTTCCTCCCTCTCCTCCTGTTCTGTCATCAGGCTTCCTGTCTCTCCTCCTGTTCTGTCATCAGGCTTCCTGTCTAGGCTCCTCTCCTCCTCTTCTGTCATCAGGCTTCCTGTCTCTCCTCCTGTTCTGTCATCAGTCTTCCTCCCTCTCCTCCTGTTTTGTCATCAGGCTTCCTCCCTCTCCTCCTGTTTTGTCATCAGGCTTCCTGTCTCTCCTCCTGTTCTGTCATCAGGCTTCCTGTCTCTCCTCCTGTTCTGTCATCAGGCTTCCTGTCTCTCCTCCTGTTCTGTCATCAGTCTTCCTCCCTCTCCTCCTGTTCTGTCATCAGGCTTCCTGTCTCTCCTCCTGTTCTGTCATCAGTCTTCCTCCCTCTCCTCCTGTTTTGTCATCAGGCTTCCTGTCTCTCCTCCTGTTCTGTCATCAGTCTTCCTCCCTCTCCTCCTGTTTTGTCATCAGGCTTCCTGTCTCTCCTCCTGTTCTGTCATCAGGCTTCCTGTCTCTCCTCCTGTTCTGTCATCAGGCTTCCTGTCTCTCCTCCTGTTCTGTCATCAGTCTTCCTGCCTCACCTCCTGTTCTGTCATCAGGCTTCCTGTCTCTCCTCCTGTTTTGTCATCAGGCTTCCTGTCTCTCCTCCTGTTCTGTCATCGGGCTTCCTGTTTCTGCTCCTCTCCTCCTCTTCTGTCATCAGGCTTCCTGTCTCTCCTCCTGTTCTGTCATCAGTCTTCCTCCCTCTCCTCCTGTTTTGTCATCAGGCTTCCTGTCTCTCCTCCTGTTCTGTCATCAGGCTTCCTCCCTCTCCTCCTGTTTTGTCATCAGGCTTCCTGTCTCTCCTCCTGTTCTGTCATCAGGCTTCCTGTCTCTCCTCCTGTTTTGTCATCAGGCTTCCTGTCTCTCCTCCTGTTCTGTCATCAGGCTTCCTGTCTCTCCTCCTGTTCTGTCATCAGGCTTCCTGTCTCTCCTCCTGTTCTGTCATCAGGCTTCCTGTCTCTCCTCCTGTTTTGTCATCAGGCTTCCTGTCTCTCCTCCTGTTCTGTCATCAGTCTTCCTCCCTCTCCTCCTGTTCTGTCATCAGGCTTCCTGTCTCTCCTCCTGTTCTGTCATCAGGCTTCCTGTCTAGGCTCCTCTCCTCCTCTTCTGTCATCAGGCTTCCTGTCTCTCCTCCTGTTCTGTCATCAGTCTTCCTCCCTCTCCTCCTGTTTTGTCATCAGGCTTCCTCCCTCTCCTCCTGTTTTGTCATCAGGCTTCCTGTCTCTCCTCCTGTTCTGTCATCAGGCTTCCTGTCTCTCCTCCTGTTCTGTCATCAGGCTTCCTGTCTCTCCTCCTGTTCTGTCATCAGTCTTCCTCCCTCTCCTCCTGTTCTGTCATCAGGCTTCCTGTCTCTCCTCCTGTTCTGTCATCAGCCTTCCTCCCTCTCCTCCTGTTTTGTCATCAGGCTTCCTGTCTCTCCTCCTGTTCTGTCATCAGTCTTCCTCCCTCTCCTCCTCTTCTGTCATCAGGCTTCCTGTCTATCCTCCTCTTCTGTCATCAGGCTTCCTGTCTCTCCTCCTGTTTTGTCATCAGTCTTCCTGCCTCACCTCCTGTTCTGTCATCAGGCTTCCTGTCTCTCCTCCTGTTTTGTCATCAGGCTTCCTGTCTCTCCTCCTGTTCTGTCATCGGGCTTCCTGTTTCTGCTCCTCTCCTCCTCTTCTGTCATCAGGCTTCCTGTCTCTCCTCCTGTTCTGTCATCAGTCTTCCTCCCTCTCCTCCTGTTTTGTCATCAGGCTTCCTGTCTCTCCTCCTGTTCTGTCATCAGGCTTCCTCCCTCTCCTCCTGTTTTGTCATCAGGCTTCCTGTCTCTCCTCCTGTTCTGTCATCAGGCTTCCTGTCTCTCCTCCTGTTTTGTCATCAGGCTTCCTGTCTCTCCTCCTGTTCTGTCATCAGGCTTCCTGTCTCTCCTCCTGTTCTGTCATCAGGCTTCCTGTCTCTCCTCCTGTTTTGTCATCAGGCTTCCTGTCTCTCCTCCTGTTCTGTCATCAGTCTTCCTCCCTCTCCTCCTGTTCTGTCATCAGGCTTCCTGTCTCTCCTCCTGTTCTGTCATCAGGCTTCCTGTCTAGGCTCCTCTCCTCCTCTTCTGTCATCAGGCTTCCTGTCTCTCCTCCTGTTCTGTCATCAGTCTTCCTCCCTCTCCTCCTGTTTTGTCATCAGGCTTCCTCCCTCTCCTCCTGTTTTGTCATCAGGCTTCCTGTCTCTCCTCCTGTTCTGTCATCAGGCTTCCTGTCTCTCCTCCTGTTCTGTCATCAGGCTTCCTGTCTCTCCTCCTGTTCTGTCATCAGTCTTCCTCCCTCTCCTCCTGTTCTGTCATCAGGCTTCCTGTCTCTCCTCCTGTTCTGTCATCAGTCTTCCTCCCTCTCCTCCTGTTTTGTCATCAGGCTTCCTGTCTCTCCTCCTGTTCTGTCATCAGTCTTCCTCCCTCTCCTCCTCTTCTGTCATCAGGCTTCCTGTCTCTCCTCCTCTTCTGTCATCAGGCTTCCTGTCTCTCCTCCTGTTCTGTCATCAGGCTTCCTGTCTCTCCTCCTGTTCTGTCATCAGGCTTCCTGTCTCTCCTCCTGTTCTGTCATCAGGCTTCCTGTCTCTCCTCCTGTTCTGTCATCAGGCTTCCTGTCTCTCCTCCTGTTCTGTCATCAGGCTTCCTGTCTCTCCTCCTGTTCTGTCATCAGGCTTCCTGTCTCTCCTCCTGTTCTGTCATCAGGCTTCCTGTCTCTCCTCCTGTTCTGTCATCAGTCTTCCTCCCTCTCCTCCTGTTCTGTCATCAGGCTTCCTGTCTCTCCTCCTGTTCTGTCATCAGGCTTCCTGTCTCTCCTCCTCTTCTGTCATCAGGCTTCCTGTCTCTCCTCCTGTTCTGTCATCAGGCTTCCTGTCTCTCCTCCTGTTCTGTCATCAGGCTTCCTGTCTCTCCTCCTGTTCTGTCATCAGGCTTCCTGTCTCTCCTCCTGTTCTGTCATCAGTCTTCCTCCCTCTCCTCCTGTTCTGTCATCAGGCTTCCTGTCTCTCCTCCTGTTCTGTCATCAGGCTTCCTGTCTAGGCTCCTCTCCTCCTCTTCTGTCATCAGGCTTCCTGTCTCTCCTCCTGTTCTGTCATCAGTCTTCCTCCCTCTCCTCCTGTTTTGTCATCAGGCTTCCTCCCTCTCCTCCTGTTTTGTCATCAGGCTTCCTGTCTCTCCTCCTGTTCTGTCATCAGGCTTCCTGTCTCTCCTCCTGTTCTGTCATCAGGCTTCCTGTCTCTCCTCCTGTTCTGTCATCAGTCTTCCTCCCTCTCCTCCTGTTCTGTCATCAGGCTTCCTGTCTCTCCTCCTGTTCTGTCATCAGTCTTCCTCCCTCTCCTCCTGTTTTGTCATCAGGCTTCCTGTCTCTCCTTCCTGTTCTGTCATCAGTCTTCCTCCCTCTCCTCCTCTTCTGTCATCAGGCTTCCTGTCTCTCCTCCTCTTCTGTCATCAGGCTTCCTGTCTCTCCTCCTGTTCTGTCATCAGGCTTCCTGTCTCTCCTCCTGTTCTGTCATCAGGCTTCCTGTCTCTCCTCCTGTTCTGTCATCAGGCTTCCTGTCTCTCCTCCTGTTCTGTCATCAGGCTTCCTGTCTCTCCTCCTGTTCTG
>NC_143046.1:87472500-87475000 GCF_057628025.1 Oncorhynchus mykiss
TCTCTCTCTCTCTCTCTCTCTCTCTCTCTCTCTGTCTCTCTCTCTCTCTCTCTCTCTGTCTCTCTGTCTCTCTAACTCTCTCTCTCTGTCTCTCTGTCTCTCTCTCTCTGTCTCTCTCTCTCTTTCTCTGTCTGTCTCTCTCTCTCTCTCTCTCTCTCTCTCTCTCTCTGTGTCTCTCTCTCTCTGTGTCTCTCTTTCTCTTTCTCTATATTTATATATTTCTGTCTCACACACTCTCTTTTCTCTCTGTTGTGTTCTAGAAAACGTCTCTTCCAGCCAACACACGCCTGCAGGTAGCACCTGAGAACACACACACACACACACACACACACACACACTGTCCAAGACGTTCCTTCACCGGCGTAACAGAGGGAGGAGGTTAGCATACCATCTGTTACTACACGTAACAGTTCAATAACAACACAGGCACCAGTGGCACAAATAGACGACAAAGGGGAAGTTTATTAGGGATTTTCGTGGGGAAAAGAAAAGGGGGAATTCACCTCCACAAGCCGTTCTCTTTGTCCGTTGCGTTTTCCAGGGGTGATCCTCACTAACACTTTTTCCTACTCTCCTACTCCTACTTGGTTCTCTCCTACTCTCCTACTCCTACTTGGTTCTCTCCTACTCTCCTACTCCTACTTGGTTCACTCCTACTCTCCTACTCCTACTTGGTTCTCTCCTACTCTCCTAGTCCTACTTGGTTCTCTCCTCCTCTGTCCCGTTGTGCTTCCCCCTTTATCCTCAAACACTCCCTGGCTTAACGAGTTACAGCCTCGATGGGGCAGGAAGTCCATACAAGGCCCAGAGGTGAGGCCAACGGACCTCCAGATATCTCCCCTCACCTCTCCCTCCCTAGAGCATCCATCCTGGATAGGGCATTCCCAATCACCACTCATCTCACCTCTCCCTGCCGGCTGCCCCCCTGGGAGGGAGGGGTTCAGATCCCTAGATCATCCATCCTGGATAGGGCATTCCCATGGGCTGCACCTGATCTGTGGACGACAGAGGAAGCAAAGGGTCTATAATGATAGGAACCATCGGGTGACCCAGGTGTTACTGTCCTTGTTCCTTGACATCCAAACCAGTGGTGTCCGTTTCCGAGGGTGACGTGCCATCCCAATAACTTCAGTGTTTCTAGCACTTTCCACTTGTTTCTAGCGCTTGCCACTTGTTTCTAGCGCTTTCCACTTGTTTCTAGCGCTTTCCACTTGTTTCTAGCGCTTCCCACTTGTTTCTAGCGCTTTCCACTCGTTTCTAGCGCTTTCCACTCGTTTCTAGCGCTTTCCACTCGTTTCTAGCGCTTTCCACTTGTTTCTAGCGCTTTCCACTTGTTTCTAGCGCTTTCCACTTGTTTCTAGCGCTTTCCACTTGTTTCTAGCGCTTCCCACTTGTTTCTAGCGCTTTCCACTCGTTTCTAGCGCTTTCCACTTGTTTCTAGCACTTTCCACTTGTTTCTAGCGCTTTCCACTCGTTTCTAGCGCTTTCCACTCGTTTCTAGCACTTTCCACTCGTTTCTAGCGCTTTCCACTTGTTTCTAGCGCTTTCCACTTGTTTCTAGCGCTTTCCACTCGTTTCTAGCGCTTTCCACTCGTTTCTAGCACTTTCCACTTGTTTCTAGCGCTTTCCACTTGTTTCTAGCGCTTTCCACTTTTTCTAGCGCTTTCCACTTGTTTCTATCGCTTTCCACTCGTTTCTAGCGCTTTTCCACTCGTTTCTAGCGCTTTCCACTTGTTTCTAGCGCTTTCCACTTGTTTCTAGCGCTTTCCACTCGTTTCTAGCGCTTTCCACTCGTTTCTAGCACTTTCCACTTGTTTCTAGCGCTTTCCACTTGTTTCTAGCGCTTTCCACTTGTTTCTAGCGCTTTCCACTTGTTTCTATCGCTTTCCACTCGTTTCTAGCGTTTTCCACTTGATCGCTAGACATTCTTTCTTTCACCGTGGAATATAATTGTTCCCGCTGCAACAGCTTCCGGTTAACGTACATGACTGGGTGTTCCTCACCTTCTTGTAGCTGTGATGGGACGTCACCCTGTTTCGGACGCAACGGTCTGAACCACCTGTGGTTTGGAGAAGTCCGGTGTCACCAGCACGGGTCCAGAACACAGGGCTCCCTTTAGGTCCTGGGAGGCTTTCTCTGTCTCCTCGGTCCACTTCACCTGGGCGGGCAGACGGCTACTGGTTAGATCTGTCAGGGAGCTGGCTAGGGAGGCAAAGTGGGGAATAAATCTCCGGTAGTAACTAGTCAACCCCACAAATGTGTGTAGCTGCTTCTTGGTGAGGGGGCGGAGCCAGTCCCAAATTGCCACCACGTTCTTCACCTGGGGTTTGACACATCACCTCCCGATCGTGGTACCCCAAGACCAAGCCAACATTTCTTTGGGTTTGCTGTTAGCCCCGCTTCCCATAAGAAACTACTGCGCTCACCTGGTTTAGATGTGTTTGTTAATTCCATGTGTACTACCTCACCAGGAGAGAGAAGACTACTCTGTCGTGTCACC
>NC_143046.1:87485000-87515000 GCF_057628025.1 Oncorhynchus mykiss
CTCCCTCCTTCCCTCCTACACCCTCCCTCCATCCTCCACTCTCTCCCTCCTCCACATCCTCCCCCTCCCTTCCATCCTCCCCTCTCTCCCCTCCATAGAGAGGAGTGAGAGTGAAGAAAGAGAGTGAAGAATAGAGAGAAAGAGACGGCAGTGACGAAAAGAGAGAAAGAGAGAGGAGTGAAGAACAAGAGAGACAAGAGAGGAGTGAAGAAAGAGAGGAGTGCACGAAAAGAGAGACGTGACGCACAGAGAGGCAGTAACAGAATCAGAGCAGAAAAGAAGCGAGGAGTGCAAGCCAAACGAGCGCACAGAGGGAGTGCAGCGACAGAAGAGAAGAGTGAAGACACAGCGTCGCACGCGTGCAGCAAACGAGCAGTAACAGCGAAGAGTGCACCAGAGCACGCGTGCCAGAGACGAGTGACGCGCAGCCGCGCACAGAGGGCCGCGACGGTGGGCAGCGTGACGAGCAGCACCGCAGCGGGCGCGCCTGGCTTGCCGCGTGACGCACCTCTATCCTCTCCTCCACTCCTCTATCCTCCCCTCCTCTATCCTCTCCTCTATCCTCTCATCCTCCCCTCTATCCTCCCCTCCTCTATCCTCCTCTCCTCTATCCTCTCCTCCTCTCCTCTGTCCTCTCCTTCTTTTCTCTATCCTCCCCTCTCTCCCCTCTCCTCTCCTCTGTCCTCTCCTCCCCTCCTCTATCCTCTCCTCCTCTCCTCTATCCTCCTCTCCTCTATCCCTCTCCTCTATCCTCTCCTCCTCTCCTCTATCCCTCTCCTCTATCCTCTCCTCCTCTCCTCTATCCTCTCCTCCTCTCCTCTGTCCTCTCCTTCTTTCCTCTATCCTCTCCTCCCTCCTTTATCCTCCCCTCTATCCTCCTCTCCTCTATCCCTCCCCTCTATCCTCCCCTCTCTCCCCTCCCCTCTATCCTCCCCTCTCTACCCTCTCCTCTATCCCTCTCCTCTATCCTCTCCTCCTCTCCTCTATTCTCTCCTCCTCTCCTCTGTCCTCTCCTTCTTTCCTCTATCCTCTCCTCCCCTCCTTTATCCTCCCCTCTATCCTCCCCTCCTCTATCCTCTCCTCCTCTACTATCCTCCTCTCCTCTATCCTCCCCTCTATCCTCCCCTCCTCTATCCTCCCCTCCTCTATCCTCTCCTCCTCTACTCTCCTCCTCTAACCTCTCCCATCCCCTCCGTCCCATCTCTCCCCTCTCTCCCCTCGGAACCATATGAAATAACAGGTCAACTGTCTCTGTCTCTGTCTCTGTCTCTGTCTCTCTCTCTGTCTCTGTCTCTGTCTCTGTCTCTGTCTCTGTCTCTGTCTCTCTCTCTCTCTCTCTGTCTCTGTCTCTGTCTCTGTCTCTCTCTCTCTGTGTCTGTCTCTGTCTCTGTCTCTGTCTCTCTCTCTCTTTGTCACTCTCTCTTCCTATTTTAATGGATGCTGTCGATATGCTCCAGGTCATGCATACACTGGTCGCCTCCCTCCATCCCTTTCTCTCTCCATTTCTCCCTCTCTCCCTCTCTCCCTCCATCTTTCCATCCTTCCATCCCCCTGGTGACAGTGGAAGCACAAACTGAGTCTCCAAAACCCCTAGAACACACACAAACACTAGAGTTTATGATGAGTTGGGTTATTATTATTAATATAACTAGAGTTTATTTGGGTTATTTCCGTGCCGTGTCCATCGTGGATTCCTTCTAGATACACTTACTTCAGGTAGACTGGGCTTGTCTCTAATTAGCCATTACTTACCATGTCCAAACTGTTTCTTCTTCTCTCACTAAAACCCCGACCGTCCTTTAAACAGCCCCAGGCACTGACTACTACTACTTACATGATTTAAACGCTGTCCTTAACAACATCCATCATTTAAACACAGCCCGGGGATCTGCCTTACGTGTTACTGTAAAGGAGGACAAGAAGAGAGATAAAATAAAAATCTATTATATCAATTAAATTAGAAGAGAGTTGTAATTGATTGTTAGAGTAACTGTGGATCGGCAGGCACACACACACACACACACACACACACACACACACACACACACACACACACACACACACACACACACACACACACACACACACACACACACACACACACACACACAGTTGCCCTAGTCTCTTTCCGCACAAAGTGTTCTGTGTATACGAGGCCTTTTCTACGGTGTTCTGTGTATACGAGGCCTTTTCTACGGTGTTCTGTGTATACGAGGCCTTTTCTACAGTGTTCTGTGTATACGAGGCCTTTTCTACTGTGTTCTGTGTATACGAGGCCTTTTCTACTGTGTTCTGTGTATACGAGGCCTTTTCTACAGTGTTCTGTGTATACGAGGCCTTTTCTACGGTGTTCTGTGTATACGAGGCCTTTTCTACTGTGTTCTGTGTATACGAGGCCATTTCTACGGTGTTCTGTGTATACGAGGCCTTTTCTACGGTGTTCTGTGTATACGAGGCCTTTTCTACGGTGTTCTGTGTATACGAGGCCTTTTCTACTGTGTTCTGTGTATACGAGGCCTTTTCTACTGTGTTCTGTGTATACGAGGCCTTTTCTACTGTGTTCTGTGTATACGAGGCCTTTTCTACTGTGTTCTGTGTATACGAGGCCTTTTCCACGGTGTTCTGTGTATACGAGGCCTTTTCTACTGTGTTCTGTGTATACGAGGCCTTTTCTACTGTCAAGTTTGTGTGATAGAAAACCCAGGTATAAAGTCTCATCATGTACTTTCAAAATATATTACTGCAAATGTTCACCATTTTACATAGAATGCCAATGTTTTAATGACCTATGAACACGATGAACATGATGTCTGTAGTCTAGTATAATAAACATGATGTCTGTAGTATAGTATAATAAACATGATGAACATGATGTCTGTAGTCTAGTATAATAAACATGATGTCTGTAGTATAGTATTATAAACATGATGTCTGTAGTATAGTATAATAAACATGATGTCTGTAGTATAGTATAATAAACATGATGTCTGTAGTATAGTATTATAAACATGATGTCTGTAGTATAGTATAATGAACATGATGTCTGTAGTATAGTATAATAAACGTGATGAACATGATGTCTGTAGTATAGTATAATAAACATGATGTCTGTAGTATAGTATTATAAACATGATGTCTGTAGTATAGTATTATAAACATGATGTCTGTAGTATAGTATAATAAACATGATGTCTGTAGTATAGTATTATAAACATGATGTCTGTAGTATAGTATAATAAACATGATGTCTGTAGTATAGTATAATAAACATGATGTCTGTAGTATAGTATAATAAACATGATGTCTGTAGTATAGTATAATAAACATGATGTCTGTAGTATAGTATAATAAACATGATGTCTGTAGTATAGTATTATAAACATGATGTCTGTAGTATAGTATTATAAACATGATGTCTGTAGTATAGTATAATAAACATGATGTCTGTAGTATAGTATAATAAACATGATGTCTGTAGTATAGTATAATAAACATGATGAACATGACGTCTGTAGTCTAGTATAATAAACATGATGTCTGTAGTCTAGTATAATAAACATGATGTCTGTAGTATAGTATAATAAACATGATGAACATGACGTCTGTAGTCTAGTATAATAAACATGATGTCTGTAGTCTAGTATTATAAACATGATGTCTGTAGTATAGTATAATAAACATGATGTCTGTAGTATAGTATAATAAACGTGATGTCTGTAGTATAGTATAATAAACATGATGAACATGATGTCTGTAGTCTAGTATAATAAACATGATGTCTGTAGTATAGTATAATAAACATGATGTCTGTAGTATAGTATAATAAACATGATGTCTGTAGTCTAGTATAATAAACATGATGTCTGTAGTCTAGTATAATAAACATGATGTCTGTAGTATAGTATAATTAACATGATGTCTGTAGTATAGTATAATAAACATGATGTCTGTAGTATAGTATAATAAACATGATGTCTGTAGTATAGTATAATAAACATGATGTCTGTAGTATAGTATAATAAACATGATGTCTGTAGTATAGTATTATAAACATGATGTCTGTAGTATAGTATAATAAACATGATGTCTGTAGTATAGTATAATAAACATGATGTCTGTAGTATAGTATAATAAACATGATGAACATGACGTCTGTAGTCTAGTATAATAAACATGATGTCTGTAGTCTAGTATAATAAACATGATGTCTGTAGTATAGTATAATAAACATGATGAACATGACGTCTGTAGTCTAGTATAATAAACATGATGTCTGTAGTCTAGTATAATAAACATGATGTCTGTAGTATAGTATAATAAACATGATGAACATGACGTCTGTAGTATAGTATAATAAACGTGATGTCTGTAGTATAGTATAATAAACATGATGAACATGATGTCTGTAGTATAGTATAATAAACATGATGTCTGTAGTCTAGTATAATAAACATGATGTCTGTAGTATAGTATAATAAACATGATGTCTGTAGTATAGTATAATAAACATGATGTCTGTAGTATAGTATAATAAACATGATGTCTGTAGTATAGTATAATAAACGTGATGTCTGTAGTATAGTATAATAAACATGATGAACATGATGTCTGTAGTATAGTATTATAAACATGATGTCTGTAGTATAGTATAATAAACATGATGTCTGTAGTATAGTATAATAAACATGATGTCTGTAGTATAGTATTATAAACATGATGTCTGTAGTATAGTATAATAAACGTGATGTCTGTAGTATAGTATTATAAACATGATGTCTGTAGTATAGTATAATAAACATGATGAACATGATGTCTGTAGTATAGTATTATAAACATGATGTCTGTAGTATAGTATAATAAACATGATGTCTGTAGTATATTATAATAAACATGATGTCTGTAGTATAGTATAATAAACATGATGTCTGTAGTATAGTATTATAAACATGATGTCTGTAGTATAGTATAATAAACATGATGAACATGATGTCTGTAGTATAGTATTATAAACATGATGTCTGTAGTATAGTATAATAAACATGATGTCTGTAGTATAGTATAATAAACATGATGTCTGTAGTATAGTATTATAAACATGATGTCTGTAGTATAGTATAATAAACATGATGTCTGTAGTATAGTATTATAAACATGATGTCTGTAGTATAGTATAATAAACATGATGAACATGATGTCTGTAGTATAGTATAATAAACGTGATGTCTGTAGTATAGTATAATAAACATGATGAACATGATGTCTGTAGTATAGTATAATGAACATGATGTCTGTAGTCTAGTATAATAAACATGATGTCTGTAGTATAGTATAATAAACATGATGTCTGTAGTCTAGTATAATAAACATGATGTCTGTAGTATAGTATTATAAACATGATGAACATGATGTCTGTAGTATAGTATAATGAACATGATGTCTGTAGTCTAGTATAATAAACATGATGTCTGTAGTATAGTATTATAAACATGATGAACATGATGTCTGTAGTATAGTATAATAAACATGATGTCTGTAGTATAGTATAATAAACATGATGAACATGATGTCTGTAGTATAGTATAATAAACATGATGTCTGTAGTGTAGTATAATAAACATGATGTCTGTAGTATAGTATAATAAACATGATGTCTGTAGTATAGTATAATAAACATGATGTCTGTAGTATAGTATAATAAACATGATGTCTGTAGTATAGTATAATAAACATGATGTCTGTAGTATAGTATAATAAACATGATGTCTGTAGTCTAGTATAATAAACATGATGTCTGTAGTATAGTATAATAAACATGATGTCTGTAGTCTAGTATAATACACATGATGTCTGTAGTATAGTATAATAAACATGATGTCTGTAGTCTAGTATAATACACATGATGTCTGTAGTATAGTATAATAAACATGATGTCTGTAGTCTAGTATAATAAACATGATGTCTGTAGTATAGTATAATAAACATGATGTCTGTAGTATAGTATAATAAACATGATGTCTGTAGTATAGTATTATAAACATGATGTCTGTAGTATAGTATAATAAACATGATGTCTGTAGTATAGTATTATAAACATGATGTCTGTAGTATAGTATAATAAACATGATGTCTGTAGTATAGTATTATAAACATGATGTCTGTAGTATAGTATAATAAACATGATGTCTGTAGTATAGTATAATAAACATGATGTCTGTAGTATAGTATTATAAACATGATGTCTGTAGTATAGTATAATAAACGTGATGTCTGTAGTATAGTATTATAAACATGATGTCTGTAGTATAGTATAATAAACATGATGAACATGATGTCTGTAGTATAGTATTATAAACATGATGTCTGTAGTATAGTATAATAAACATGATGAACATGATGTCTGTAGTATAGTATTATAAACATGATGTCTGTAGTATAGTATAATGAACATGATGTCTGTAGTCTAGTATAATAAACATGATGTCTGTAGTATAGTATAATGAACATGATGTCTGTAGTCTAGTATAATAAACATGATGTCTGTAGTATAGTATTATAAACATGATGAACATGATGTCTGTAGTATAGTATAATGAACATGATGTCTGTAGTCTAGTATAATAAACATGATGTCTGTAGTATAGTATTATAAACATGATGAACATGATGTCTGTAGTATAGTATAATAAACATGATGTCTGTAGTATAGTATAATAAACATGATGAACATGATGTCTGTAGTATAGTATAATAAACATGATGTCTGTAGTGTAGTATAATAAACATGATGTCTGTAGTATAGTATAATAAACATGATGTCTGTAGTATAGTATAATAAACATGATGTCTGTAGTATAGTATAATAAACATGATGTCTGTAGTATAGTATAATAAACATGATGTCTGGAGTATAGTATAATAAACATGATGTCTGTAGTCTAGTATAATAAACATGATGTCTGTAGTATAGTATAATAAACATGATGTCTGTAGTCTAGTATAATACACATGATGTCTGTAGTATAGTATAATAAACATGATGTCTGTAGTCTAGTATAATACACATGATGTCTGTAGTATAGTATAATAAACATGATGTCTGTAGTCTAGTATAATAAACATGATGTCTGTAGTATAGTATAATAAACATGATGTCTGTAGTATAGTATAATAAACATGATGTCTGTAGTATAGTATTATAAACATGATGTCTGTAGTATAGTATAATAAACATGATGTCTGTAGTATAGTATTATAAACATGATGTCTGTAGTATAGTATAATAAACATGATGTCTGTAGTATAGTATTATAAACATGATGTCTGTAGTATAGTATAATAAACATGATGTCTGTAGTATAGTATAATAAACATGATGTCTGTAGTATAGTATTATAAACATGATGTCTGTAGTATAGTATAATAAACGTGATGTCTGTAGTATAGTATTATAAACATGATGTCTGTAGTATAGTATAATAAACATGATGAACATGATGTCTGTAGTATAGTATTATAAACATGATGTCTGTAGTATAGTATAATAAACATGATGTCTGTAGTATATTATAATAAACATGATGTCTGTAGTATAGTATAATAAACATGATGTCTGTAGTATAGTATTATAAACATGATGTCTGTAGTATAGTATAATAAACATGATGAACATGATGTCTGTAGTATAGTATTATAAACATGATGTCTGTAGTATAGTATAATAAACATGATGTCTGTAGTATAGTATAATAAACATGATGTCTGTAGTATAGTATTATAAACATGATGTCTGTAGTATAGTATAATAAACATGATGTCTGTAGTATAGTATAATAAACATGATGTCTGTAGTATAGTATAATAAACATGATGAACATGATGTCTGTAGTATAGTATAATAAACGTGATGTCTGTAGTATAGTATAATAAACATGATGAACATGATGTCTGTAGTATAGTATAATGAACATGATGTCTGTAGTCTAGTATAATAAACATGATGTCTGTAGTATAGTATTATAAACATGATGAACATGATGTCTGTAGTATAGTATAATGAACATGATGTCTGTAGTCTAGTATAATAAACATGATGTCTGTAGTATAGTATTATAAACATGATGAACATGATGTCTGTAGTATAGTATAATAAACATGATGTCTGTAGTATAGTATAATAAACATGATGAACATGATGTCTGTAGTATAGTATAATAAACATGATGTCTGTAGTGTAGTATAATAAACATGATGTCTGTAGTATAGTATAATAAACATGATGTCTGTAGTATAGTATAATAAACATGATGTCTGTAGTATAGTATAATAAACATGATGTCTGTAGTATAGTATAATAAACATGATGTCTGTAGTATAGTATAATAAACATGATGTCTGTAGTCTAGTATAATAAACATGATGTCTGTAGTATAGTATAATAAACATGATGTCTGTAGTCTAGTATAATACACATGATGTCTGTAGTATAGTATAATAAACATGATGTCTGTAGTCTAGTATAATACACATGATGTCTGTAGTATAGTATAATAAACATGATGTCTGTAGTCTAGTATAATAAACATGATGTCTGTAGTATAGTATAATAAACATGATGTCTGTAGTATAGTATAATAAACATGATGTCTGTAGTATAGTATTATAAACATGATGTCTGTAGTATAGTATAATAAACATGATGTCTGTAGTATAGTATTATAAACATGATGTCTGTAGTATAGTATAATAAACATGATGTCTGTAGTATAGTATTATAAACATGATGTCTGTAGTATAGTATAATAAACATGATGTCTGTAGTATAGTATAATAAACATGATGTCTGTAGTATAGTATTATAAACATGATGTCTGTAGTATAGTATAATAAACGTGATGTCTGTAGTATAGTATTATAAACATGATGTCTGTAGTATAGTATAATAAACATGATGAACATGATGTCTGTAGTATAGTATTATAAACATGATGTCTGTAGTATAGTATAATAAACATGATGTCTGTAGTATATTATAATAAACATGATGTCTGTAGTATAGTATAATAAACATGATGTCTGTAGTATAGTATTATAAACATGATGTCTGTAGTATAGTATAATAAACATGATGAACATGATGTCTGTAGTATAGTATTATAAACATGATGTCTGTAGTATAGTATAATAAACATGATGTCTGTAGTATAGTATAATAAACATGATGTCTGTAGTATAGTATTATAAACATGATGTCTGTAGTATAGTATAATAAACATGATGTCTGTAGTATAGTATAATAAACATGATGTCTGTAGTATAGTATAATAAACATGATGAACATGATGTCTGTAGTATAGTATAATAAACGTGATGTCTGTAGTATAGTATAATAAACATGATGAACATGATGTCTGTAGTATAGTATAATGAACATGATGTCTGTAGTCTAGTATAATAAACATGATGTCTGTAGTATAGTATTATAAACATGATGAACATGATGTCTGTAGTATAGTATAATGAACATGATGTCTGTAGTCTAGTATAATAAACATGATGTCTGTAGTATAGTATTATAAACATGATGAACATGATGTCTGTAGTATAGTATAATAAACATGATGTCTGTAGTATAGTATAATAAACATGATGAACATGATGTCTGTAGTATAGTATAATAAACATGATGTCTGTAGTGTAGTATAATAAACATGATGTCTGTAGTATAGTATAATAAACATGATGTCTGTAGTATAGTATAATAAACATGATGTCTGTAGTATAGTATAATAAACATGATGTCTGTAGTATAGTATAATAAACATGATGTCTGTAGTATAGTATAATAAACATGATGTCTGTAGTCTAGTATAATAAACATGATGTCTGTAGTATAGTATAATAAACATGATGTCTGTAGTCTAGTATAATACACATGATGTCTGTAGTATAGTATAATAAACATGATGTCTGTAGTCTAGTATAATACACATGATGTCTGTAGTATAGTATAATAAACATGATGTCTGTAGTCTAGTATAATAAACATGATGTCTGTAGTATAGTATAATAAACATGATGTCTGTAGTATAGTATAATAAACATGATGTCTGTAGTATAGTATTATAAACATGATGTCTGTAGTATAGTATAATAAACATGATGTCTGTAGTATAGTATTATAAACATGATGTCTGTAGTATAGTATAATAAACATGATGTCTGTAGTATAGTATTATAAACATGATGTCTGTAGTATAGTATTATAAACATGATGTCTGTAGTATAGTATTATAAACATGATGTCTGTAGTATAGTATTATAAACATGATGTCTGTAGTATAGTATAATAAACATGATGTCTGTAGTATAGTATAATAAACATGATGTCTGTAGTATAGTATAATAAACATGATGTCTGTAGTATAGTATAATAAACATGATGTCTGTAGTATAGTATTATAAACATGATGTCTGTAGTGTAGTATAATAAACATGATGTCTGTAGTATAGTATAATGAACATGATAAACATGATGTCTGTAGTATAGTATAATAAACATGATGTCTGTAGTGTAGTATTATAAACATTATTAGGATCATATTTACTAACAGTGATTTGATATGTCTGCATGTCATTTTGTATCTCTGGTCCATTACTAGTATTTGCTGTGTGTTTCTGATGCGGGGCTCCCTTGAAAAAGATACTTGTTCTCAACGGGACTTCTCGGCTTCAATAAAAAGGTTTAATAAGAACATTAAAAAAGGTATCAGGAAATAGACAGCGTTTGAATTGCATTTGATTTGCATAAGAACGTGTAGACGGTCTCTTGTCACACCAGTTGTGTTGATGGTGTGTCGCCGTGTTGCATGATAGCTATTTCGGGGGGGGGGGGGGGGGGTGATAAATTATTTATTGCAACAAAGATTAAACAAATAGTGAGAACTATATTCCCGCCAAAAAGCTTTACATTCTTAATTTGAGTCTTTATGTGACGTTTATGATATCGTGCAATAGTAAATTAACTACACCATCTGCTAATTATAATTCTGGGTGTGACGTAGAAGTCCGTCACTGGCCACGGGCAGCATTTGGTTCTTTAACGCACACACATATTCATCACTCCTCCCTGCGCCATTATACCATAAGTTAACAATGTGGGTCGACACACAAATTAACTTCTGTCTTGGTGCAGGCA
The DNA here is from genome assembly GCF_057628025.1 of Oncorhynchus mykiss. Taxonomy (NCBI): domain Eukaryota; kingdom Metazoa; phylum Chordata; class Actinopteri; order Salmoniformes; family Salmonidae; genus Oncorhynchus; species Oncorhynchus mykiss. The sequence goes on from NC_143046.1 coordinate 87,496,195, forward strand.
TTTCACACTTGTCAATGTTCATATTTGAGAGATACAATAATTATTATACTTATCAATGTTGTGGATGAGCGCATTGTTTGTTTGTTCTGTTCCTCTCTCTCCATCTCTGTAGCTTCCGGGTATGCTGGAAAAGGACCCGAGCTAAGGGAATTGGGTTGGCTTTATAGTGCCTGTCCCAAATGGCTCATTAATGCATATGGGCATATTGAAAGATATTGTCAGTAGTGATGTAATGTTGTAAATGTTATGTTGTGATATTGTTTAAAACCGTGTTGCAATGTATATCCTTTAGTATGTTTAGTTCATGGAAAATGTAGGTTTGTATTGTTAATTGATTAATTAATTAGGGTTAATTTTTCTGAGGGGAGGGGCTAGCCCTACAAAAGGAGCCTCTCTCCAGTCTCTAGGAGGGCATTTTTTGGATTGAGCTGTGGATGGGGCAGCATTGTTTTTAAGCTGTCCCATAAGGTAGACGTTGATGGCAGTACTGTTGTTTTTTTTGTTCCGGAATCACTTGTAAATAAACACCTTTGCACAGAAGAACTTTTGCGGCTCCGCCATCTTTTTATTTTGATAGAGGTTAGGTTTTCCAGTTTAGCCTTCTGGCCTACTCTACGTGACACTGGGTGAGCTTGGGTCCAAATCCAATGAAATCAACGTAAGTTAACAACCATTTATATGGACTGAAAGTGTGTCAGCGTCTGTAACGGTAAATTGAGTGAATAGGTGTGGAGTCAGGCGCAGAGAGCAAAGGATACGGGAAAAAACACGCTTTAATGTCCAGAAAATCACGCAAACAAAAATCAGGCGAACAACACACGTGAAGAAAATAAAGGACAGCGAAAAAAAAACGAAAATGCAAAACACAAACCACTCTAACAAATACAGATGAACAAGCCCGCACAAACAGAAGCGGGCTGAACTAACTTAAATAACCCCACCCTAACAACCAAACAAGAAACAGGTGAAACCAATTAGACAAAACCAAACGAACACAGAACAATGGATCGGTGGCAACTAGTAGACCGGCGACGACGAGCGCCGAGCGCCACCCGAACCAGAAGGGGAGTCACCCTCGGTAATATTCGTGACAGCGTCAGGGAGGACCAGACTAGAGACCCACAACCATTTATATGGACTGAAAATCTGTCAGCATCAGGGAGGACCAGACTAGAGACCTACAACCATTTATATGGACTGTGTCATCGTCAGGGCGGACCAGACTAGAGACCTACAACCATTTATATGGACTGTGTCAAAGTCAGGGAGGACCAGACTAGAGACCTACAACCATTTATATGGACTGTGTCATCGTCAGAGTGGACTAGACTAGAGACCTACAACCATTTATATGGACTGTGTCAACGTCAGGGAGGACCAGACTAGAGACCTACAACCATTTATATGGACTGTGTCATCGTCATGGAGGACCAGACTAGAGACCTACAACCATTTATATGGACTGTGTCATCGTCAGGGAGGACCAGACTAGAGACCTACAACCATTTATATGGACTGTGTCATCGTCAGGGAGGACCAGACTAGAGACCTACAACCATTTATATGGACTGTGTCATCGTCAGGGAGGACCAGACTAGAGACCTACAACCATTTATATGGACTGTCATCGTCAGAGAGGACCAGACTAGAGACCTACAACCATTTATATGGACTGTGTCAGCGTCAGGGAGGACCAGACTAGAGACCTACAACCATTTATATGGGCTGTGTCAACGTCAGGGAGGACCAGACTAGAGACCTACAACCATTTATATGGACTGTGTCATCGTCAGAGAGGACCAGACTAGAGACCTACAACCATTTGTATGGACTGAAAGTGTGTCATCATCAGGGAGGACCAGACTAGAGACCTACAAACATTTATATGGACTGTGTCATCGTCAGGGAGGACCAGACTAGAGACCTACAACCATTTATATGGACTGTGTCATCGTCAGGGAGGACCAGACTAGAGACCTACAACCATTTATATGGACTGTGTCATCGTCAGAGAGGACCAGACTAGAGACCTACAACCATTTGTATGGACTGAAAGTGTGTCATCATCAGGGAGGACCAGACTAGAGACCTACAAACATTTATATGGACTGTGTCAGCGTCAAGGAGGACCAGACTAGAGACCTACAACCATTTATATGGACTGAAAATCTGTCAGCATCAGAGAGGACCAGACTAGAGACCTACAACCATTTATATGGACTGTGTCAACGTCAGGGAGGACCAGACTAGAGACCTACAACCATTAATATGGACTGTGTCAACGTCAGGGAGGACCAGACTAGAGACCTACAACCATTTATATGGACTGTGTCATCGTCAGAGAGGACCAGACTAGAGACCTACAACCATTTATATGGACTGTGTCATCGTCAGAGAGGACCAGACTAGAGACCTACAACCATTTATATGGACTGAAAATCTGTCAGCATCAGGGAGGACCAGACTAGAGACCTACAACCATTTATATGGACTGTGTCAACGTCAGGGAGGACCAGACTAGAGACCTACAACCATTTATATGGACTGAAAGTGTGTCATCGTCAGAGAGGACCAGACTAGAGACCTACAAACATTTATATGGACTGTGTCATCGTCAGAGAGGACCAGACTAGAGACCTACAACCATTTATATGGACTGTGTCATCGTCAGGGAGGACCAGACTAGAGACCTACAACCATTTATAGGGACTGTGTCATCGTCAGAGAGGACCAGACTAGAGACGTACAACCATTTATATGGACTGTGTCATCGTCAGAGAGGACCAGACTAGAGACCTACAACCATTTATATGGACTGTGTCATCATCAGAGAGGACCAGACTAGAGACCTACAACCATTTATATGGACTGTTTCATCGTCAGAGAGGACCAGACTAGAGACCTACAACCACAGTAGAATCTGAGGAATACAGACAGTAGTTCACAGTTTAAGACAAAATCATTTAAATTGATTTTAGTTCATCTCTTTTTCTCTCTCCCATTCCAATCTAACGCTGTTTCCACCACTACTCCTAAAGGGGATAAGTTATAAAACTATATTAAATATATGTATTAAATATCTCTTGTCCCCCAAAAGTCCGGAACAGAAATGAGTCCAACCAGGAAGAGAAATAAAGCTTTATCACTTTGAAATCACTTTCTGTTTTCCCCTCTCTGTTTCCCCCTCTCTGTTTTCCCCTCACTGTTTTTCCCTCTCTGTTTTCCCCTCTCTGTTTTCCCCTCTCTGTTTCCCCCTCTCTGTTTTCCCCTCACTGTTTTCCCCTCTCTGTTTCCCGCTCTCTATTTTCCCCTCTCTGTTTTCCCCTCTCTGTTTCCCTCCTCTGTTTTCCCCTCTCTGTTTTCCCCTCTCTGTTTTCAGCCTCTCTGTTTTCCCCTCTCTGTTTTCAGCCTCTCTGTTTTCCCGTCTCTGTTTTCCCCTCTCTGTTTTCAGCCTCTCTGTTTTCAGCCTCTCTGTTTTCCCCTCTCTGTTTTCCCCTCTCTGTTTTCAGCCTCTCTGTTTTCCCCTCTCTGTTTTCAGCCTCTCTGTTGTCCCCTCTCTGTTTTCCCCTCTCTGTTTTCCCCTCTCTGTTTTCCCCTCTCTGTTATCCCCTCTCTGTTTTCCCCTCTCTGTTTTCCCCTCTCTGTTTTCCCCTTTCTGTTTTCCCCTCTCTGTTTTCAGCCTCTCTGTTTTCCCCTCTCTGTTTTCCCCTCTCTGTTTTCCCCTCTCTGTTTTCAGCCTCTCTGTTTTCCCCTCTCTGTTTTCAGCCTCTCTGTTTTCCCGTCTCTGTTTTCCCCTCTCTGTTTTCAGCCTCTCTGTTTTCCCCTCTCTGTTTTCAGCCTCTCTGTTGTCCCCTCTCTGTTTTCCCCTCTCTGTTTTCCCCTCTCTGTTTTCCCTTCTCTGTTTTCAGCCTCTCTGTTTTCCCCTCTCTGTTTTCAGCCTCTCTGTTTTCCCCTTTCTGTTTTCAGCCTCTCTGTTTTCCCCTCTCTGTTTTCCCCTTTCTGTTTTCCCCTCTCTGTTTTCCCCTTTCTGTTTTCCCCTCTCTGTTTTCCCCTCTCTGTTTTCCCCTCTCTGTTTTCCCCTCTCTGTTTTCAGCCTCTCTGTTTTCCCCTCTCTGTTTTCCCCTCTCTGTTTTCCCCTCTCTGTTTTCCCCTCTCTGTTTTCCCCTCTCTGTTTTCCCCTTTCTGTTTTCTCCTCTCTGTTTTCACCTCTCTGTTTTCCCCTCTCTGTTTTCCCCTCTCTGTTTTCAGCCTCTCTGTTTTCCCCTCTCTGTTTTCAGCCTCTCTGTTGTCCCCTCTCTGTTTTCCCTCTCTGTTTTCCCCTCTCTGTTTTCCCCTCTCTGTTTTCAGCCTCTCTGTTTTCCCCTCTCTGTTTTCAGCCTCTCTGTTTTCCCCTTTCTGTTTTCAGCCTCTCTGTTTTCCCCTCTCTGTTTTCCCCTTTCTGTTTTCCCCTCTCTGTTTTCCCCTCTCTGTTTTCCGCTCTCTGTTTTCCCCTCTCTGTTTTCAGCCTCTCTGTTTTCCCCTCTCTGTTTTCCCCTCTCTGTTTTCCCCTCTCTGTTTTCCCCTCTCTGATTTCCCCTCTCTGTTTTCAGCCTTTCTGTTTTCCCCTCTCTGTTTTCCCCTTTCTGTTTTCAGCCTCTCTGTTTTCCCCTCTCTGTTTTCCCCTCTCTGTTTTCCCCTCTCTGTTTTCCCCTTTCTGTTTTCCCCTTTCTGTTTTCCCCTCTCTGTTTTCCCCTCTCTGTTTTCCCCTTTCTTTTTTCAGCCTCTCTGTTTTCCCCTCTCTGTTTTCAGCCTCTCTGTTTTCCCCTCTCTGTTTTCCCCTCTCTGTTTTCCTCTCTCTGTTTTCAGCCTCTCTGTTTTCCCCCCTCTGTTTTCAGCCTCTCTGTTTTCCCCTCTCTGTTTTCCCCTCTCTGTTTTCCCCTCTCTGTTTTCAGCCTCTCTGTTTTCCCCTCTCTGTTTTCAGCCTCTCTGTTGTCCCCTCTCTGTTTTCCCTCTCTGTTTTCCCCTCTCTGTTTTCAGCCTCTCTGTTTTCCCCTTTCTGTTTTCAGCCTCTCTGTTTTCCCCTCTCTGTTTTCCCCTTTCTGTTTTCCCCTCTCTGTTTTCCCCTCTCTTTTTTCCCCTCTCTGTTTTCCCCTTTCTGTTTTCCCCTCTCTGTTTTCCCCTTTCTGTTTTCTCCTCTCTGTTTTCACCTCTCTGTTTTCCCCTCTCTGTTTTCACCTCTCTGTTTTCCCCTCTCTGTTTTCCCCTTTCTGTTTTCACCTCTCTGTTTTCCCCTCTCTGTTTTCAGCCTCTCTGTTTTCCCCTCTCTGTTTTCAGCCTCTCTGTTGTCCCCTCTCTGTTTTCCCCTCTCTGTTTTCCCTCTCTGTTTTCCCCTCTCTGTTTTCCCCTCTCTGTTTTCAGCCTCTCTGTTTTCCCCTCTCTGTTTTCAGCCTCTCTGTTTTCCCCTTTCTGTTTTCAGCCTCTCTGTTTTCCCCTCTCTGTTTTCCCCTCTCTGTTTTCCCCTCTCTGTTTTCAGCCTCTCTGTTTTCCCCTCTCTGTTTTCCCCTCTCTGTTTTCCCCTCTCTGTTTTCCCCTCTCTGATTTCCCCTCTCTGTTTTCAGCCTCTCTGTTTTCCCCTCTCTGTTTTCCCCTCTCTGTTTTCCCCTCTCTGTTTTCAGCCTCTCTGTTTTCCCCTCTCTGTTTTCAGCCTCTCTGTTGTCCCCTCTCTGTTTTCCCTCTCTGTTTTCCCCTCTCTGTTTTCAGCCTCTCTGTTTTCCCCTTTCTGTTTTCAGCCTCTCTGTTTTCCCCTCTCTGTTTTCCCCTCTCTGTTTTCCCCTCTCTGTTTTCCCCTCTCTGTTTTCCCCTCTCTGTTATCCCCTCTCTGTTTTCCCCTCTCTGTTTTCCCCTCTCTGTTTTCCCCTCTCTGTTTTCAGCCTCTCTGTTTTCCCCTCTCTGTTTTCCCCTCTCTGTTTTCCCCTCTCTGTTTTCCCCTTTCTGTTTTCCCCTCTCTGTTTTCCCCTCTCTGTTTTCCCCTCTCTGTTTTCCCCTCTCTGTTTTCCCCTTCTCTGTTTTCCCCTCTCTGTTTTCCCCTCTCTGTTTTCCCCTCTCTGTTTTCCCCTCTCTGTTTTCCCCGCTCTGTTTTCAGCCTCTCTGTTTTCCCTCTCTGTTTTCCCCTTTCTGTTTTCCCCTCTCTGTTTTCCCCTCTCTGTTTTCCCCTTTCTGTTTTCCCCTCTCTGTTTTCCCCTCTCTATTTTCCCCTCTCTGTTGTCCCCTCTCTGTTTTCCCCTCTCTATTTTCCCCTCTCTGTTGTCCCCTCTCTGTTTTCCCCTCTCTGTTTTCCCCTCTCTATTTTCCCCTCTCTGTTGTCCCCTCTCTGTTTTCCCCTCTCTGTTTTCCCCTCTCTGTTGTCCCCTCTCTGTTTTCCCCTCTCTGTTTTCCCCTCTCTGTTGTCCCCTCTCTGTTTTCCCCTCTCTGTTGTCCCCTCTCTGTTTTCCCCTCTCTGTTTTCCCCTCTCTGTTTTCCCCTCTCTGTTGTCCCCTCTCTGTTTTCCCCTCTCTGTTTTCCCCTCTCTGTTTTCCCTTCTCTGTTTTCCCCTCTCTGTTTTCCCCTCCTTTCTTCCCCCGTGTCGTCCTGTTTTTGGCTCCTGTGTCGAGCGTTAATGAAACTATTTCAAACAAGCGTAATGGTTTTCCCTCCGGGGGGACCCAGAGGTTCTGACAATGTCACTATCGCTCCGGCCAACAGGCTGACACAACATCTCTTTCCCCTCTCTCTCTCTCTCTCTCTCTCTCACTCTCTCTCGCCCCCCCCCTCTCTCTCTCTCTCTCTCACTCTCTCTCTTTCCCTCCCCCCTCTCTCTCTCTCTCTCTCTTTCTATTCTCATCCCTTTGTAACAACTCTCTCTGTTCCTCTCTCTCCATTTTATTTTTCTTTCCCTCCTCTCTGTCAGTTTTGTCCTTATCTATTTCTTAGCTTTTTCTCTCTCTCTCTCTCACTCTCTCTCTTTCCCTCCCCCCCTCTCTCTCTCTCTCTCTCTCTTTCTATTCTCATCCCTTTGTAACAACACACTCTGTCCCTCTCTCTCCTTCCTATTTTTCTCTTCCACTGTGTGTAACAATCAGCGATAAATAAAAAATAATTACTTCTTTTTTTTTTTACTATGCGGAACCCTGAGCTGTGTGTCTCTGTTTCCTGGGGGAAGGGGTCAGGAGGACGGACGCCAGCGCACTGATAGCATTGTTCCCTTCTCTCTCCACTTCACTGGCTCTCCATTTCAAGACCTCCATCAGGCCAGGGGCCTGGGGTGCTTGGGGCTGAGTGTAGCCAGGACAGGGCTTCTGTACTGGGGCTAAGTGAGGCGCTTTTGAAGGGGTGGAAGGCTGGAGGACCAGGGCAGTTGCCTGGTTACCAGACTCATTTCTCCAATCAAACGCTACGTCACAGACCACAGACGTTGGTTTCTTCTTTTCGACGAGTCTGGATCTTGAGTACCTCCCCAACCCTTCATCGAATGCGAACACATTCGGGGCCATCTGATTGGTCGGGAAACTGATGGGTCGGGCCAGAACGCAGATGGGTAAAGCAGCGGTACCAAAATAAGTCACCGGCGTTGACACTCTGATTGGTTAGAGATGATCTGATTGCTGATAAAGTTGTTTGTGTTGCCCCTCGCCAACACAAACAACTTCATTGATGGCAGTCTCAAACAAGCAGTGTCACGCCCTGACCTTAGTATTCTTTGTTTTCTTTATTATTTTGGTTAGGTCAGGGTGTGACATGGGGGTGTTGTTGTTTTTTGTTGTTTGTTTATGTTGTTTTTGTTGTTTGTTTGTGTTTCTTCGTCGTCATTAAAGTAACACGTATTCATATCACGCTGCGCCTTGGTCTCCTCCATTCAACGAACGTGACAGAATAACCCACCGTAAAAGGACCGAGCAGCGTGATGAGGAGGAACAGCGCTTTGGGGAAGAATGGACCCGGGAGGAGATAGAGAGATGGTCGATCGATCCAGAGAGAGTGCCAGTGCCCGCCTGGGATTCGATGGAACAGTGCGAGGAGGGATACAGGAGAATGGAGGAACAGCGACGATATAAGGGTACACGGCTAGCACGGAAGCCCGAGAGGCAGCCCCAATAAGTTTTTGGGGGGGCACACGAGGAGATTGGCTAAGTCAGGTAGGAGACCTGAGCCAACTCCTCGTACTTACCGTGGGAATCGTGTAACTGGTCAGGCACCGTGTTATGCAGAGACGTGCACGGTGTCTCCAGTGCACTATTCTAGCCCGGTGCGCTCTATTCCAGCTCCTCGCATTGGCCGGGCTAGAATGAGCATCCAGCCAGGAAGGAGGGTGCCAGCTCAGTGCTCCTGGTCTCCAGTGTACCTCCATGGACCAGGATATCCTGCGCCGGCTCTGCGTACTGTGCATACTGTGAGTCTGCACAGCCCGGTGCGTACTGTGCCAGCGCACCAGGCCTACAGTGCACCTCGCCAGTCCAGAGCGTCCAGCTACAGTACCCAGTCCAGAGCGTCCAGCTACAGTACCCAGTCCAGAGCGTCCAGCTACAGTACCCAGTCCAGAGCGTCAGGCGACAGTACCCAGTCCAGAGCGTCTGGTGACAGTACCTAGTCCAGAGCGTCTGGCTACAGTACCCAGTCCAGAGCGTCTGGCGACAGTACCCAGTCCAGAGCGTCCAGCTACAGTACCCAGTCCAGAGCGTCCAGCTACAGTACCCAGTCCAGAGCGTCCGGAAACAGTACCCAGTCCAGAGCGTCCAGCTACAGTACCCAGTCCAGAGCGTCCAGCTACAGTACCCAGTCCAGAGCGTCCAGCTACAGTACCCAGTCCAGAGCGTCTGGCGACAGTACCCAGTCCAGAGTGTCCGGAAACAGTACCCAGTCCAGAGCGTCCAGCTACAGTACCCAGTCCAGAGCGTCTGGCTACAGTACCCAGTCCAGAGCGTCCAGCTACAGTACCCAGTCCAGAGCGTCCGGAAACAGTACCCAGTCCAGAGCGTCCGGAAACAGTACCCAGTCCAGAGCGTCCAGCTACAGTACCCAGTCCAGAGCGTCCGGCTACAGTACTCAGTCCAGAATGTCCGGATACAGTACCCAGTCTACAGACCGGAACCTACCACGACGGGTCACAGTCTGGAACCTACCACGACGGGTCGCAGTCCGGATCCGCCAGAGTCTCCCTCCAGTCCGGATCCGCCAGAGTCTCCCTCCAGTCCGGATCCCGCCAGAATCTCCCTCCAGTCGGGATCCTTCAGAGTCTCCCTCCAGTCCAGAGCCTTCAGAGTCTCCCTCCAGTCCGGATCCGCCAGAGTCTCCCTCCAGTCTGGATCCGCCAGAGTCTCCCTCCAGTCCGCAACCGCCAGAGTCTCCCTCCAGTCCGTATCCGCCAGAGTCTCCCTCCAGTCCAGATCCTTCAGAGTCTCCCTCCAGTCCGTATCCGCCAGAGTCTCCCTCCAGTCCGGATCCTTCAGAATCCCCCTCCAGTCCAGATCCTTCAGAGTCTCCCTCCAGTCCAGATCCTTCAGAGTCTCCCTCCAGTCCGGATCCCGCCAGAGTCTCCCTCCAGTCCAGATCCTTCAGAGTCTCCCTCCAGTCCGGATCCGCCAGAGTCTCCCTCCAGTCGGGATCCTTCAGAGTCTCCCTCCAGTCCGGATCCGCCAGAGTCTCCCTCCAGTCCGGATCCTTCAGAGTCTCCCTCCAGTCCAGATCCTTCAGAGTCTCCCTCCAGTCCGGATCCGCAAGAGTCTCCCTCCAGTCCGGATCCTTCAGAGTCTCCCTCCAGTCCGGATCCGCCAGAGTCTCCCTCCAGTCCGGATCCTTCAGAGTCTCCCTCCAGTCCGGATCCTTCAGAGTCTCCCACCAGTCCGGATCCGCCAGAGTCTCCCTCCAGTCCGGATCCGCCAGAGTCTCCCTCCAGTCCGGATCCGCCAGAATCTCCCTCCAATCCAGAGGCGCCACTCACTCCAGACTCGACCATCAGTCCAGTGGGGTCCTCTAGTCCGTGGTCGGCGGTGAGGGTTCCTGCTCCAGAGACATTAAGTAAGGGTCCCGAGCCAGAAACACTACCTCGGATTTATGCCCACCCAGACCCTCCCATATAGGTTTAGGTGTGTGTGGGGGGGGGGGGTACTGTCATGCCCTGACCTTAGTATTCTTTGTTTTCTTTATTATTTTGGTTAGGTCAGGGTGTGACATGGGTGATGTATGTGTTTTTGTACTGTCTAAGGCACATATGTCAGAGTCAAGGCCCGCGGGCCACATCCGGCCCGCAAGAAGGTTTTTTACGGCCCCTGGGATGATCTTGATTTATTATTAGAACCGGCCCGCAGCAAGCCGGCAGCCCGCAGATCTTTTACACGCACCAATACTACATTTCCCACAATGCAAAGGTGACGCACCGAGCAGTAGGCTGCTTCATTTCAATATTTATTGGCACAGCAGTCGTCAGCATCACAGTAAAATTAACTTTCAGATACCCATCAAAAATGGCAAAACGAAAGGTGGATACTGAGAACCGGGGGTTTCAAACAAGGTGGGAGTCGGAGTATATGTTCACGAAGGTAGCTGGAAAACCTGTGTGTCTTCTGTGTGGAGAAAGTGTGGCGGTACTGAAAGAGTATAATCTGAGACGACATTATGAAACGAAACACGCGGACAAAAACAAGAATATGGACATGGAACAAAGGCTACAAAAGGCAGAGGAATTAAAACGAGGCCTCAAATCTCGACAGGCTCTGTTCAAAAAAGCCAAATCACAAGGCCAGGCTGCTGTCAAGGCCAGTTTTATTTTGGCAGAAGAGATCGCTAAATCAGCCCGGCCATTTACGGAGGGGGATTTCATCAAAAACTGCATGATTAAAGTTTGTGACGAAGTTTGCCCAGAAAAAAGGCAACTCTTTTTAAATGTGAGTCTGAGCAGAAACACCATTGCCGAGAGAGTAGACCAGTTGTCCATCAATCTAAAAGAGCAGCTTGTGAAAAAGGGAAAAGATTTTATTGCATATTCCTTGGCTGTGGATGAGAGCACCGACATTTCTGACATTGCCCAGTTGTCAATTTTCATCCGCGGAGTGGACTCCAACCTAAGCGTGACAGAGGAGTTTTTGGCTTTACGTCCTATGCATGGCACAACTACGGGGCATGATTTGTATGAAGAGGTGTCAAGATGTGTAAATGAGATGGAGCTGCCTTGGGAAAAACTCGTGGGTTTGACAACCGACGGAGCACCTGCGATGTGTGGACACAGGAGCGGACTGGTGGCGAAGATACGGGAAAAGATGCAAGAGGAAAACGCGACAGGTGAGCTGACAGCTTATCATTGTATCATACACCAGGAAGCGTTGTGCGGTAAAGCCTTGAAAATGGAGCATGTAATGAGCATCATCACGCGCACAGTTAACTTTATCAGAGCCAAAGGTTTGAATCACCGCCAGTTCAAGGCATTTCTGACGGAGTTAGAAACGGAGCATGGTGATTTGCCTTATCACACAGAGGTGCGATGGCTAAGCCAGGGAAAGGTGCTTCAAAGATGTTTCGAGCTTCGTGAGGAGATTTGTCTGTTCTTGGACAGCAAAGGGAAAGACACAACACAACTCCGAGACGAAATGTTTCTGTGTGAAATGGCTTTTCTGTGTGACATTACGAGTCATCTGAATGCAATAAACTTGCAGCTGCAGGGTCGGGATCGTGTCATCTCTGATATGTACAGTACAGTGAAGGCATTTAAAACCAAACTGACTCTGTGGGAGACGCAGATGCGGAAAGAAAATTTGAGCCACTTTCCCAGCTGCCAGACCATGAAAGAGAAGCTCTCTACCAGTGCGTTCCCGAGCACACAGTTGGCTGATAAAATAGGTATGCTTGCCGCTGACTTTCGACGCCGATTTGCTGACTTTGAAGCACAAAAAAGCAGGTTGGAACTGCTCGGTAACCCATTTGCTGTTGACGTGGAAAGCTCACCACCAAACCTCCAAATGGAGTTGATTGACCTCCAATGCAATGATGCACTGAGGGCAAAATATGCGGCAGTGGGTGCTGCGGAGTTCGCCGTTTCCTCCCCGGCACAATGCCCCAGCTGCGCATCCAGGCTGCTCAAACGTTGTCTATGTTTGGCAGCACATACCTGTGTGAACAACTGTTTTCTTTGATGAACCTGAACAAAACATCACACAGAAGTCGACTTACTGCTGAACACCTCCACTCAATTCTGAGGATTTCTTCAGCTCAGAGCCTTACCCCGAACATTGATGAACTTGTGGAAAAGATGGGACACCACCAAGTATCACCCTCAACCTCAAACAAGTGAACATTACTGTGCAATCACATATTTAGAGTTTTTACTCAGTTCAAGTTTAAAAGTTAAAATTTAATATTTGTTTTCACTGCATGTTACTTCTCCTTAAACAAAGTGTTGTTTTTGATTAATAGATTTTTGCACTTTATTTTTTTGTATTTCAATCCAATTATATTTTAAAAATATTTCAGTTGAGTGGATGATAGAAAATTGCTATTATTGTTTTTTCTTTGAAGTAAATTTAGCCCACTTTTGCTAAAATAGAAAATATAGTCTACTGATGGTGCCTTGAATACCGGTTTCTTTCATTTAATGTTCATGTTATGGGGATATTTATATAAAGGAAATTTGTCTTTTGTGTCTGTTGAAAATTAAAGATTACTGACAGAGCCATAAGAAAATATTGCTTTATTTATCTGATCATATTGTAATATATTTGTTAGGTTTTCAGTAGGTTCAATTAGGTTCACTAGACTATATGCGTCATTTAAAAATGTTTCAATGAACATTCGAACAGTCCGGCCCTCGTCTTGTAGCTGATTTTTTTATTTGGCCCTCCGTCCATTTGACTTTGACACCCCTGGTCTAAGGGTTTTGTTGTTTTTGTAGTTTGTGTTTCTTCGTCATCATTAAAGTAACATGTATTAATTTCACGCTGCGCCTTGGTCTCCTCCAATCAACGAACGTGACAAGTATGCAGCGAACAAATAATTGAGGGTGAGTCATAAGGCGACCAGGGCAGGGAACCAGGCCAGGACTTGAACCCGGAACACCAGTCTATCCTGCCAGCGGACCCGCCAGGACTGGAGCTCTGCAGCTTCTTCCCATGCGGAGAGTGAGAAGAGAAGAGCATAACACTAGGCTCACATTAAAGACCTCTGAATAAACACAGAACACATTAAAGACCTGCACTCTGGATAATCACAGAACACATTAAAGACCTGCACTCTGGATAATCACAGAACACATTAAAGACCTTCACTCTGAATAACCACAGAACACATTAAAGACCTGCACTCTGGATAACCACAGAACACATTAAAGACCTGCACTCTGAATAAACACAGAACACATTAAAGACCTTCACTCTGAATAACCACAGAACACATTAAAGACCTGCACTCTGAATAAACACAGAACACATTAAAGACCTTCACTCTGGATAACCACAGAACACATTAAAGACCTTCACTCTGAATAAACACAGAACACATTAAAGACCTGCACTCTGAATAAACACAGAACACATTAAAGACCTTCACTCTGGATAACCACAGAACACATTAAAGACCTTCACTCTGAATAAACACAGAACACATTAAAGACCTGCACTCTTAATAACCACAGAACACATTAAAGACCTGCATTCTTAATAACCACAGAACACATTAAAGACCTGCATTCTTAATAATCACAGAACACATTAAAGACCTGCACTCTTAATAACCACAGAACACATTAAAGACCTGCATTCTGAATCACAGAACACATTAAAGACCTGCATTCTTAATAACCACAGAACACATTAAAGACCTTCACTCTGGATAACCACAGAACACATTAAAGACCTGCACTCTGAATAAACACAGAACACATTAAAGACCTTCACTCTGGATAACCACAGAACACATTAAAGACCTTCACTCTGAATAAACACAGAACACATTAAAGACCTTCACTCTGAATAACCACAGAACACATTAAAGACCTGCACTCTGAATAAACACAGAACACATTAAAGACCTGCACTCTGAATAAACACAGAACACATTAAAGACCTGCACTCTGGATAACCACAGAACACATTAAAGACCTGCATTCTTAATAATCACAGAACACATTAAAGACCTGCACTCTTAATAACCACAGAACACATTAAAGGCCTGCATTCTGAATCACAGAACACATTAAAGACCTTCACTCTGAATAAACACAGAACACATTAAAGACCTTCACTCTGAATAAACACAGAACACATTAAAGACCTTCACTCTGAATAAACACAGAACACATTAAAGACCTGCACTCTGAATAAACACAGAACACATTAAAGACCTGCACTCTGAATAAACACAGAACACATTAAAGACCTGCACTCTGCATAACCACAGAACAAAACACAGTCAGAGACATCCTAAAGGAAAGGAATATAAATATGTGGGTTAACGAACAGAGAATGTATGAATAGTCATTTTAAGAGGTGGAAATAATGTATTTTGTTCAGTTGTTGTTTTGGATTGAGACATGGTACAGGCCTCGTGGTGAATTAAAGAATAAACAGATCACCATTTTATATTTTTTACATTCGTACTTATTGACTTTATTGTCCCCATGGGGACATTTTGCTGCCGTGTCATGTACACGTTGAAAGTGGCATTTAAAAACAAAACAACTTTTTTTTAAAGCCTGCTGACCATACTGAGTCGATAGGAACATTAGCCTGCTGACCATACTGAGTCGATAGGAACATTAGCCTGCTGACCATACTGAGTCGATAGGAACATTAGCCTGCTGACCATACTGAGTCGATAGGAACATTAGCCTGCTGACCATACTGAGTCGATAGGAACATTAGCCTGCTGACCATACTGAGTCGTTTGGAACATTAGCCTGCTGACCATACTGAGTCGATAGGAACATTAGCCTGCTGACCATACTGAGTCGATAGGAACATTAGCCTGCTGACCATACTGAGTCGATAGGAACATTAGCCTGCTGACCATACTGAGTCGATAGGAACATTAGCCTGCTGGCCATACTGAGTCGATAGGAACATTAGCCTGCTGACCATACTGAGTCGATAGGAACATTAGCCTGCTGGCCATACTGAGTCGATAGGAACATTAGCCTGCTGACCATACTGAGTCGATAGGAACATTAGCCTGCTGACCATACTGAGTCGATAGGAACATTAGCCTGCTGACCATACTGAGTCGATAGGAACATTAGCCTGCTGACCATACTGAGTCGATAGGAACATTAGCCTGCTGGCCATACTGAGTCGATAGGAACATTAGCCCGCTGGCCATACTGAGTCGATAGGAACATTAGCCCGCTGACCATACTGAGTCGATAGGAACATTAGCCTGCTGACCATACTGAGTCGATAGGAACATTAGCCTGCTGACCATACTGAGTCGATAGGAACATTAGCCTGCTGACCATACTGAGTCGATAGGAACATTAGCCTGCTGGCCATACTGAGTCGATAGGAACATTAGCCTGCTGACCATACTGAGTCGATAGGAACATTAGCCTGCTGACCATACTGAGTCGATAGGAACATTAGCCTGCTGACCATACTGAGTCGATAGGAACATTAGCCTGCTGACCATACTGAGTCGATAGGAACATTAGCCTGCTGACCATACTGAGTCGATAGGAACATTAGCCCGCTGACCATACTGAGTTGATAGGAACATTAGCCTGCTGGCCATACTGAGTCGATAGGAACATTAGCCCGCTGGCCATACTGAGTCGATAGGAACATTAGCCCGCTGACCATACTGAGTCGATAGGAACATTAGCCTGCTGACCATACTGAGTCGATAGGAACATTAGCCTGCTGACCATACTGAGTCGATAGGAACATTAGCCTGCTGGCCATACTGAGTCGATAGGAACATTAGCCTGCTGACCATACTGAGTCGATAGGAACATTAGCCTGCTGGCCATACTGAGTCGATAGGAACATTAGCCTGCTGACCATACTGAGTCGATAGGAACATTAGCCTGCTGACCATACTGAGTCGATAGGAACATTAGCCTGCTGACCATACTGAGTCGATAGGAACATTAGCCTGCTGACCATACTGAGTCGATAGGAACATTAGCCTGCTGACCATACTGAGTCGATAGGAACATTAGCCTGCTGACCATACTGAGTCGATAGGAACATTAGCCTGCTGGCCATACTGAGTCGATAGGAACATTAGCCTGCTGACCATACTGAGTCGATAGGAACATTAGCCTGCTGGCCATACTGAGTCGATAGGAACATTAGCCTGCTGACCATACTGAGTCGATAGGAACATTAGCCTGCTGACCATACTGAGTCGATAGGAACATTAGCCTGCTGACCATACTGAGTCGATAGGAACATTAGCCTGCTGACCATACTGAGTCGATAGGAACATTAGCCTGCTGACCATACTGAGTCGATAGGAACATTAGCCTGCTGGCCATACTGAGTCGATAGGAACATTAGCCTGCTGACCATACTGAGTCGATAGGAACATTAGCCTGCTGACCATACTGAGTCGATAGGAACATTAGCCTGCTGACCATACTGAGTCGATAGGAACATTAGCCTGCTGACCATACTGAGTCGATAGGAACATTAGCCTGCTGACCATACTGAGTCGATAGGAACATTAGCCTGCTGACCATGCTGAGTCGATAGGAACATTAGCCTGCTGACCATACTGAGTCGATAGGAACATTAGCCTGCTGGCCATACTGAGTCGATAGGAACATTAGCCCGCTGGCCATACTGAGTCGATAGGAACATTAGCCCGCTGACCATACTGAGTCGATAGGAACATTAGCCCGCTGACCATACTGAGTCGATAGGAACATTAGCCTGCTGACCATACTGAGTCGATAGGAACATTAGCCTGCTGACCATACTGAGTCGATAGGAACATTAGCCTGCTGACCATACTGAGTCGATAGGAACATTAGCCTGCTGACCATACTGAGTCGATAGGAACATTAGCCTGCTGGCCATACTGAGTCGATAGGAACATTAGCCCGCTGGCCATACTGAGTCGATAGGAACATTAGCCCGCTGACCATACTGAGTCGATAGGAACATTAGCCCGCTGACCATACTGAGTCGATAGGAACATTAGCCTGCTGACCATACTGAGTCGATAGGAACATTAGCCTGCTGGCCATACTGAGTCGATAGGAACATTAGCCTGCTGACCATACTGAGTCGATAGGAACATTAGCCTGCTGGCCATACTGAGTCGATAGGAACATTAGCCTGCTGACCATACTGAGTCGATAGGAACATTAGCCTGCTGACCATACTGAGTCGATAGGAACATTAGCCTGCTGACCATACTGAGTCGATAGGAACATTAGCCTGCTGACCAAACTGAGTCGATAGGAACATTAGCCTGCTGACCATACTGAGTCGATAGGAACATTAGCCTGCTGACCATACTGAGTCGATAGGAACATTAGCCTGCTGACCATACTGAGTCGATAGGAACATTAGCCTGCTGGCCATACTGAGTCGATAGGAACATTAGCCTGCTGACCATACTGAGTCGATAGGAACATTAGCCTGCTGACCATACTGAGTCGATAGGAACATTAGCCTGCTGACCATACTGAGTCGATAGGAACATTAGCCTGCTGACCATACTGAGTCGATAGGAACATTAGCCTGCTGACCATACTGAGTCGATAGGAACATTAGCCTGCTGACCATACTGAGTCGATAGGAACATTAGCCTGCTGACCATACTGAGTCGATAGGAACATTAGCCTGCTGACCATACTGAGTCGATAGGAACATTAGCCTGCTGACCATACTGTGTCGATAGGAACATTAGCCTGCTGACCATACTGAGTCGATAGGAACATTAGCCTGCTGACCATACTGAGTCGATAGGAACATTAGCCTGCTGGCCATACTGAGTCGATAGGAACATTAGCCTGCTGACCATACTGAGTCGATAGGAACATTAGCCTGCTGACCATACTGAGTCGATAGGAACATTAGCCTGCTGGCCATACTGAGTCGATAGGAACATTAGCCTGCTGACCATACTGAGTCGATAGGAACATTAGCCTGCTGACCAAACTGAGTCGATAGGAACATTAGCCTGCTGACCATACTGAGTCGATAGGAACATTAGCCTGCTGACCATACTGAGTCGATAGGAACATTAGCCTGCTGACCATACTGAGTCGATAGGAACATTAGCCTGCTGACCATACTGAGTCGATAGGAACATTAGCCTGCTGACCATACTGAGTCGATAGGAACATTAGCCTGCTGACCATACTGAGTCGATAGGAACATTAGCCTGCTGACCGTACTGAGTCGATAGGAACATTAGCCTGCTGACCATACTGAGTCGATAGGAACATTAGCCTGCTGACCGTACTGAGTCGATAGGAACATTAGCCTGCTGACCGTACTGAGTCGATAGGAACATTAGCCTGCTGACCATACTGAGTCGATAGGAACATTAGCCTGCTGACCGTACTGAGTCGATAGGAACATTAGCCTGCTGACCATACTGAGTCGATAGGAACATTAGCCTGCTGACCATACTGAGTCGATAGGAACATTAGCCTGCTGACCATACTGAGTCGATAGGAACATTAGCCTGCTGACCATACTGAGTCGATAGGAACATTAGCCTGCTGACCATACTGAGTCGATAGGAACATTAGCCTGCTGACCATACTGAGTCGATAGGAACATTAGCCCGAGCTATTTAGGAGGGATGTCACGCCTTGCACAAATGATTGAAAGATTCAGGGCCCCTTCCAGGCATAA
>NC_143046.1:87522500-87525000 GCF_057628025.1 Oncorhynchus mykiss
TATATTGTAGCCTTTGAAAACATGGTTTTAAAGAGAGTGGTGAAGACATACAGTAATTACGTAAAGGGAGCGCATCATAATAAATCGTATGTAAAAACAAAAAAACAAAGACTCCCTTAGAGATGCCAATTAATGTGTAGTTACTAGTCCTATTCTGCTGGGAGTTTGCCTTCCATAGGATGACCTGAATCCCGACATTCATCTCCACTTTTGGGGAACATGATTAGATGACGTGATTTGGCTTGGACTCGATTAGTGTCCAGATTCCTCAACACGACGTGTGTCTGTCTGTCTGCAATGGGATTCATCACTTCACGTCTTTTACTTGTGTTACAGTTCTTTTTATTTTAACAACTATATATAAATATATATATATATATATATATATATTACTAATACAATGATTAGATTTGTATTTAGCCCTGACATGCATAGGGATATAGAAGAGATGCCAGCGCATCAGAAACCCCGGAAGATGCTCTGCTCGAGTTGGCCTACAGTCCGAAAACACAAACGGTTACTTGAAATGTTTCCCTTTTCTCGGCAGTTGTCCCCTTGATCCACTTAAACGCTCTGCATCCATTTCTATGGCCCCATCAGAGGGATGTGAATGTATATTAAATCCAAGTAAAAAAAAATGTTTTCAGTTTTCAAATGAGTGCTAAACGTTAATAAATGTTATGTTATTTGGCACAGGCCTACAGTAGTACAGAAAACCGCAAACACCGACCCTAGAAATTGACATAGCCTATAAACCTTGTCTAACTTTACACACAGTCAAATGTCAAGAGTTTGAACAATTATTTTACTGACAATTGTGGGACTACTAGTTTGTACAATTTCAAATCCGTTTTCTATATTTTTTTAATAACTTCTCAACAGCACAGGGTACATCATGTACACGGCACATAAACTGAACGACGTCTTTCCTGCCAAAGCTGCTGAGCGTCGGCGCGTTGAGAATGAATACTGAAAGACAAACGGCGACGTTCGCAATTCAATCAATCACATTTTATTTAGTCCTTTTCACACACACACACAAAAACGACAGAAAAGTAAAGGGTAGACGTGCTTTACAATAGACTAACCCTGAGAGCAAACAGCAGCGCGGGGGGCAACGAAACTCACAGGGACTCTTTTTTTTTTGTCGGACTAATGTTTGAATTTGGGGTTTTATTGTTCTATTCTATTCTATTCTATTCTATTTGACCTTTCTCTAAAGGGACAAGAGGTACCAAGGTCGAATAACCGGCCAGGACAAACCGTCTCAAAGCCTAGACAATGATGAACGGTTGTCTTATTCGCGCGTTGACAACAATATTGTTTTCACTCGTTGTGAATGACACGACACGGATATATATATATATAAAAATAGAGAGACAAAGAAAAGTGACTTTCATGAATTAAATCGTAATTAAATAGATAATATAAGGTAGACATATTACAACGGCAAGTTGTTGATGACCATGAAAGACTATGAGCGTGGAGTGGTTATAGGATTCAGAGGTCATTGGCTACTGAGAATTTGGGAGTTGAAATTAAACTACAGTTATCATATGACACACATCAGGCTTTACAGGACAACGTAGGTAAACATATAGACAGACACTAGATCAAGACTAATTAGTTGCGTGACAAAAAACTCAGGCAAGAATCCTATATAAATACAACAGCCAGCTACTAATCTAAAGATCATAACGGACTTTGTGTTGTTTATGAGACACTCCAATGTGTTGACCAATCCTTAGTCTACATGACAATAAGAGGTAGCCTGAATCAAAGAGATCATTCAAACGCGCATCTCCTGACACATACACTCCGCTCGGTTTATTGCACGAGGGAGTGAGTTAATTCGCTGGACGGTTTCTCCTCTCTCCCGTCCTCTCCGGTGTGAAGTTCAAGGCGTTTTGTGTTCCTTCTCAACAAAAAAAAAAGAAATACGGCAGACGTTTGTTATTGGTCGGTTGAGGACGTTACATCACTCCCGGTGATGACGCGGCCCGTGTCTTCCCGCATCCTTTCAGCCTTCCCGCGTCTTTAAGTGATTCTTGTCGCTCCACGAACCGCTCCAGCCTCCCGACGGTTAGTGAGAGAAACAACCGACGAAACGTTTCCTGTCTCTGAAGGAGACTGTCTCTCTCTCTCTCTCTCTCTCTCTCCCTCCGCTCGCCGCTGTCCAGAGAAAGTATCATATTTAGCACACCGGTGAACGAACGACTTTTTGTTTTCTGTATTTTTGACGAAGAAGCTCAGTTTTCTTCTCGTCTAACGTTACCGAGTAAGTATAGCCGTTCATGCACTCTCACATGCGCGGTTCTGCCGCCCGTGTGCCCGTGTGTGTGTGTGTGTGTGTGTGTGTGTGACTCTCACTAACCCCCTACGTTTAGGTTGTGGCCGGTGTATTGTTTCCTCGGCAGTAGGATATCAGACAGACAGAGAGAGCTCGAACTACGTTTTTCCTGTTAGGATATGGTTTACAATGTGTCTTTTTAAACGCCAT
>NC_143046.1:87535000-87540000 GCF_057628025.1 Oncorhynchus mykiss
ATCTATTTATCCATCCATCTATTTATCCATTCATCTATTTATCCATTCATCTATTTATCCATTCATCTATTTATCCATCCATCTATTTATCCATTCATCTATTTATCCATTCATCTATTTATCCATTCATCTATTTATCCATCCATCTATCCATTCATCTATTTATCCATTCATCTATTTATCCATCCATCTATTTATCCATTCATCTATTTATCCATTCATCTATTTATCCATCCCTCTATTTATCCATCCATCTATTTATCCATCCATCTATTTATCCATTCATCTATTTATCCATTCATCTATTTATCCATCCATCTATTTATCCATTCATTCATCTATTTATCCATCCATCTATCCATCCCTCTATTTATCCATCCATCTATTTATCCATCCCTCTATTTATCCATCCATCTATTTATCCATCCATCTATCCATCCATCTATTTATCCATTCATGTATTTATCCATCCCTCTATTTATCCATCCATCTATTTATCCATCCATCTATCCATCCCTCTATTTATCCATCCATCTATCCATCCCTCTATTTATCCATCCATCTATTTATCCATCCATCTATTTATCCATCCATCCATCCATCCATCTATTTGTCTATTCATCCATCCATCTATTCATCCATCCATCCATCTATTTGTCTATTCATCCATCCATCTATTTATCCATCCATCTATTTATCCATCCATCTATCCATCCCTCTATTTATCCATCCATCTATTTATCCATCCATATATTTATCCATCTATTTATCCATCCATTTATCCATTCATCTATTTATCCATCCATCTATCCATTCATCTATTTATCCATCCATCTATCCATTCATCTATTTATCCATTCATCTATTTATCCATCCATCTATTTATCCATTCATCTATTTATCCATTCATCTATTTATCCATTCATCTATTTATCCATTCATCTATTTATCCATTCATCTAATTATCCATTCATCTATTTATCCATTCGTCTATTTATCCATCCATCTATCCATCCATCTATTTATCCATTCATCTATTTATCCATTAATCTATTTATCCATCCATCTATTTATCCATTCATCTATTTATCCATTCATCTATTTATCCATTCATCTATTTATCCATTCATCTATTTATCCATTCATCTATTTATCCATCCATCTATCCATCCCTCTATTTATCCATCCATCTATTTATCCATCCATCTATTTATCCATTCATCTATTTATCCATTCATCTATTTATCCATCCATCTATTTATCCATTCATCTATTTATCCATCCATCTATCCATCCCTCTATTTATCCATCCATCTATTTATCCATCCCTCTATTTATCCATTCATCTATTTATCCATCCATCCATCTATCCATCCCTCTATTTATCCATCCATCTATTTATCCATCCCTCTATTTATCCATCCATCTATTTATCCATTCATGTATTTATCCATCCCTCTATTTATCCATCCATCTATTTATCCATCCATCTATCCATCCCTCTATTTATCCATCCATCTATCCATCCCTCTATTTATCCATCCATCTATTTATCCATCCATCTATTTATCCATCCATCCATCCATCCATCTATTTGTCTATTCATCCATCCATCTATTCATCCATCCATCCATCTATTTGTCTATTCATCCATCCATCTATTTATCCATCCATCTATTTATCCATCCATCTATCCATCCCTCTATTTATCCATCCATCTATTTATCCATCCATCTATTTATCCATTCATCTATCCATCCCTCTATTTATCCATCCATCTATTCATCCATCCATCCATCCATTTATTCATCCATCCATCCGTCTGTCCATCCATCCATCTATCCATTTATCCATCCATCCATCTATCTATTTATCCATCCATCCATCTATCTATTTATCCATCTATCCATCCCTCTATTTATCCATCCATCTATTTATCCATCCATCTATTTATCCATTCATCTATCCATCCCTCTATTTATCCATCCATCTATTCATCCATCCATCCATCCATCCATTTATTCATCCATCCATCCGTCTGTCCATCCATCCATCTATCCATTTATCCATCCATCCATCTATCCATTTATCCATCCATCTATTTATCCATCCATCTATTTATCTATCCATTTATCCATCCATCTATCTATCTATTTATCCATCCATCCATCTATCTATTTATCCATCCATCCATCTATCTATCCATCCATCCATCCATCCATCCGTTCCTTTCTTCCAGGGTAGTGGCGGTCTCTCCAGCGCTGGGTCAGATTTCCAAGCGGAGGATGTCTGCAGTAACTCCTCCCGAGACAGAGACAGCCCCCTCGCCCCCTCTCCTGCCCCCTCCTCCCCCTGCCTCCCCCCCTTCGGCCGCCCCCCTCCCCCCCACCCCTCTCTCACCCCTCTGGACCTGGAGCGCCTCACGGACGAGCACCTGCGTGCCAAACGGGCCAGGGTGGAGAACATCATTCGGGGCATGAGCCATTCCCCCTGCGTTGCTCCACCTGCTCTCCATCCCAGAGAGAGGGACAGGGACCGAGAGAAAGGGAACAAGACGGGGAGAAGAGAGGACAGGGAGAGGAACTGTCCCCCACTGCAGCCTCCCAGCCCTGGGTCTCTCTCAAGAGGGGGAGAGGGGTACAGGGAGAGTCGGGGGGAGACTAGAGGCGAGGTGTACAGGGAGAACAAGAGAAAGCAGCGTCTCCCCCAGCAGCAACAACAGTCCTTTACCCAGCTGGTGTGTGTCAGACAGGAGAAGAGGCAAGAGGAGAGACGACAACTCAAACTACAGCTAGAGGATATGCAGGTGAGGGGATGCACACACACACACACACACACACACACAGAGAGACACAACACAGAGACACATACACAGACACAACACACAGACACACACAAACACAAACACACACACCACGCACTTCAAGCTTTGGTAGTGAGTTGTAAATATGTCCATTTGTTTGAAAAGTGGCAAAAGTTGAGTTTGAAACGTGACACGTTTATATTCCAAAAGCTATCTATATATTAATGTAGAACATCATGTTTCTATTCCTACAGCTATCTATATATTAATGTAGAACATAATTTATTCATTATTTATATGTCTCAATATATTGTTTATTATTTATATATATTTTATATTCATTTATTGATTGATTTATACATGTATATACTGTATTTATTGATTGATTTATACATGTATATACTGTATTTATTGATTGATTTATACAGTGCCTTGCGAAAGTATTCGGCCCCCTTGAACTTTGCGACCTTTTGCCACATTTCAGGCTTCAAACATAAAGATATAAAACTGTATTTTTTTGTGAAGAATCAACAACAAGTGGGACACAATCATGAAGTGGAACGACATTTATTGGATATTTCAAACTTTTTGAACAAATCAAAAACTGAAAAATTGGGCGTGCAAAATTATTCAGCCCCTTTACTTTCAGTGCAGCAAACTCTCTCCAGAAGTTCAGTGAGGATCTCTGAATGATCCAATGTTGACCTAAATGACTAATGATGATAAATACAATCCACCTGTGTGTAATCAAGTCTCCGTATAAATGCACCTGCACTGTGATAGTCTCAGAGGTCCGTTAAAAGCGCAGAGAGCATCATGAAGAACAAGGAACACACCAGGCAGGTCCGAGATACTGTTGTGAAGAAGTTTAAAGCCGGATTTGGATACAAAAAGATTTCCCAAGCTTTAAACATCCCAAGGAGCACTGTGCAAGCGATAATATTGAAATGGAAGGAGTATCAGACCACTGCAAATCTACCAAGACCTGGCCGTCCCTCTAAACTTTCAGCTCATACAAGGAGAAGACTGATCAGAGATGCAGCCAAGAGGCCCATGATCACTCTGGATGAACTGCAGAGATCTACAGCTGAGGTGGGAGACTCTGTCCATAGGACAACAATCAGTCGTATATTGCACAAATCTGGCCTTTATGGAAGAGTGGCAAGAAGAAAGCCATTTCTTAAAGATATCCATAAAAAGTGTTGTTTAAAGTTTGCCACAAGCCACCTGGGAGACACACCAAACATGTGGAAGAAGGTGCTCTGGTCAGATGAAACCAAAATTGAACTTTTTGGCAACAATGCAAAACGTTATGTTTGGCGTAAAAGCAACACAGCTAAACACACCATCCCCACTGTCAAACATGGTGGTGGCAGCATCATGGTTTGGGCCTGCTTTTCTTCAGCAGGGACAGGGAAGATGGTTAAAATTAATGGGAAGATGGATGGAGCCAAATACAGGACCATTCTGGAAGAAAATCTGATGGAGTCTGCAAAAGACCTGAGACTGGGACGGAGATTTGTCTTCCAACAAGACAATGATCCAAAACATAAAGCAAAATCTACAATGGAATGGTTAAAAAATAAACATATCCAGGTGTTAGAATGGCCAAGTCAAAGTCCAGACCTGAATCCAATCGAGAATCTGTGGAAAGAACTGAAAACTGCTGTTCACAAATGCTCTCCATTCAACCTCACTGAGCTCGAGCTGTTTTGCAAGGAGGAATGGGAAAACATTTCAGTCTCTCGATGTGCAAAACTGATAGAGACATACCCCAAGCGACTTACAGCTGTAATCGCAGCAAAAGGTGGCGCTACAAAGTATTAACTTAAGGGGGCTGAATAATTTTGCACGCCCAATTTTTCAGTTTTTTATTTGTTAAAAAAGTTTGAAATATCCAATAAATGTCGTTCCACTTCATGATTGTGTCCCACTTGTTGTTGATTCTTCACAAAAAAATACAGTTTTATATCTTTATGTTTGAAGCCTGAAATGTGGCAAAAGGTCGCAAAGTTCAAGGGGGCCGAATACTTTCGCAAGGCACTGTACATGTATATACTGTATTTATTGATTGATTTATACATGTATATACTGTATTTATTGATATGTTTATCCATTTGTTATTGATTGATTTCTGTATTAAGTTCAATAGTGTATTTTAATAGTTTGTATTGTTCTACAGAAACAGCTTCGTCAG
>NC_143046.1:87545000-87555000 GCF_057628025.1 Oncorhynchus mykiss
AGTGTTCTAAACTAGGGATGGAGAAGTGTTCTAAACTAGGGATGGAGAAGAGAAGTGTTCTAAACTAGGGATGGAGAAGTGTTCTAAACTAGGGATGGAAAAGAGAAGTGTTCTAAACTAGGGATGGAGATGAGAAGTGTTCTAAACTAGGGATGGATAAGTGTTCTAAACTAGGGATGGAGAAGAGAAGTGTTCTAAACTAGGGATGGATAAGAGAAGTGTTCTAAACTAGGGATGGAGAAGAGAAGTGTTCTAAACTAGAGATGGATAAGAGAAGTGTTCTAAACTAGGGATGGAGAAGAGAAGTGTTCTAAACTAGGGATGGATAAGATAAGTGTTCTAAACTAGGGATGGAGAAGAGAAGTGTTCTAAACTAGGGATGGATAAGAGAAGTGTTCTAAACTAGGGATGGATAAGATAAGTGTTCTAAACTAGGGATGGAGATGAGAAGTGTTCTAAACTAGGGATGGAGAAGTGTTCTAAACTAGGGATGGAGATGGAGAAGTGTTCTAAACTAGGGATGGAGAAGTGTTCTAAACTAGGGATGGATAAGAGAAGTGTTCTAAACTAGGGATGGAGAAGTGTTCTAAACTAGGGATGGATAAGTGTTCTAAACTAGGGATGGAGAAGAGAAGTGTTCTAAACTAGGGATGGATAAGAGAAGTGTTCTAAACTAGGGATGGAGAAGAGAAGTGTTCTAAACTAGAGATGGATAAGAGAAGTGTTCTAAACTAGGGATGGAGAAGAGAAGTGTTCTAAACTAGGGATGGATAAGAGAAGTGTTCTAAACTAGGGATGGAGAAGAGAAGTGTTCTAAACTAGGGATGGATAAGAGAAGTGTTCTAAACTAGGGATGGAGAAGAGAAGTGTTCTAAACTAGGGATGGATAAGAGAAGTGTTCTAAACTAGGGATGGAGAAGATAAGTGTTCTAAACTAGAGATGGAGAAGAGAAGTGGTCTAAACTAGGGATGGAGAAGATAAGTGTTCTAAACTAGGGATGGATAAGTGTTCTAAACTAGGGATGGAGAAGAGAAGTGTTCTAAACTAGGGATGGATAAGAGAAGTGTTCTAAACTAGGGATGGATAAGTGTTCTAAACTAGGGATGGAGAAGAGAAGTGTTCTAAACTAGGGATGGATAAGAGAAGTGTTCTAAACTAGGGATGGAGAAGAGAAGTGTTCTAAACTAGGGATGGAGAAGAGAAGTGTTCTAAACTAGAGATGGGAGAAGAGAAGTGTTCTACACTAGAGATGGAGAAGAGAAGTGTTCTAAACTAGAGATGGAGAAGAGAAGTGTTCTAAACTAGGGATGGAGAAGTGTTCTAAACTAGAGATAGAGAAGATAAGTGTTCTAAACTAGGGATGGAGAAGAGAAGTGTTCTAAACTAGGGATGGAGAAGTGTTCTAAGCTAGAGAAGGAGAAGTGTTCTAAACTAGAGATGGAGAAGAGAAGTGTTCTAAACTAGGGATGGAGAAGAGAAGTGTTCTAAACTAGGGATGGAGAAGTGTTCTAAACTAGGAATGGAGAAGTGTTCTAAACTAGGGATGGAGAAGAGAAGTGTTCTAAACTAGGGATGGAGAAGAGAAGTGTTCTAAACTAGGGATGGAGAAGAGAAGTGTTCTAAACTAGGGATGGAGAAGAGAAGTGTTCTAAACTAGGGATGGAGAAGTGTTCTAAGCTAGAGAAGGAGAAGTGTTCTAAACTAGAGATGGAGAAGAGAAGTGTTCTAAACTAGGGATGGAGAAGTGTTCTAAACTAGGGATGGATAAGAGAGGTGTTCTAAACTAGGGATGGAGAAGTGTTCTAAACTAGGGATGGAGAAGTGTTCTAAACTAGGGATGGATAAGAGAAGTGTTCTAAACTAGGGATGGAGAAGTGTTCTAAACTAGGGATGGAAAAGAGAAGTGTTCTAAACTAGGGATGGAGATGAGAAGTGTTCTGAACTAGGGATGGAGAAGTGTTCTAAACTAGGGATGGATAAGATAAATGTTCTAAACTAGGGATGGAGAAGTGTTCTAAACTAGGGATGGATAAGAGAAGTGTTCTAAACTAGGGATGGAGAAGTGTTCTAAACTAGAGATGGAGAAGAGAAGTGTTCTAAACTAGGGATGGAGAAGAGAAGTGTTCTAAACTAGGGATGGAAAAGTGTTCTAAACTAGAGATGGAGAAGAGAAGTGTTCTAAACTAGGGATGTAGAAGAGAAGTGTTCTAAACTAGGGATGGAGAAGAGAAGTGGTCTAAACTAGGGATGGAGAAGAGAAGTGTTCTAAACTAGGGATGGAGAAGTTTTCTAAACTAGGGATGGAGAAGTGTTCTAAACTAGGGATGGAGAAGTGTTCTAAACTAGGGATAGAGAAGAGAAGTGTTCTAAACTAGGGATGGAGAAGAGAAGTGTTCTAAGCTAGGGATGGAGAAGAGAAGTGTTCTAAACTAGGGATGGAGAAGTGTTCTAAGCTAGAGAAGGAGAAGTGTTCTAAACTAGAGATGGAGAAGAGAAGTGTTCTAAACTAGGGATGGATAAGAGAAGTGTTCTAAACTAGGGATGGAGAAGTGTTCTAAACTAGGGATGGAGAAGTGTTCTAAACTAGGGATGGAGAAGAGAAGTGTTCTAAACTAGGGATGGAGAAGTGTTCTAAACTAGGGATGGATAAGAGAAGTGTTCTAAACTAGGGATGGATAAGATAAGTGTTCTAAACTAGGGATGGGTAAGATAAGTGTTCTAAACTAGGGATGGAGAAGAGAAGTGTTCTAAACTAGGGATGGAGAAGTGTTCTAAACTAGGGATGGATAAGAGAAGTGTTCTAAACTAGGGATGGAGAAGTGTTCTAAACTAGGGATGGAGAAGTGTTCTAAACTAGGTATGGAGAAGTGTTCTAAACTAGGGATGGAGAAGTGTTCTAAACTAGGGATGGAGAAGTGTTCTAAACTAGGGATGGAGAAGAGAAGTGTTCTAAACTAGGGATGGATAAGAGAAGTGTTCTAAACTAGGGATGGATAAGAGAAGTGTTCTAAACTAGGGATGGAGATGAGAAGTGTTCTAAACTAGGGATGGAGAAGTGTTCTAAACTAGGGATGGATAAGATAAATGTTCTAAACTAGGGATGGAGAAGTGTTCTAAACTAGGGATGGATAAGAGAAGTGTTCTAAACTAGGGATGGAGAAGTGTTCTAAACTAGAGATGGAGAAGAGAAGTGTTCTAAACTAGGGATGGAGAAGAGAAGTGTTCTAAACTAGAGATGTAAAAGTGTTCTAAACTAGAGATGGAGAAGATAAGTGTTCTAAACTAGGGATGGAGAAGAGAAGTGTTCTAAACTAGGGATGGAGAAGTGTTCTAAACTAGAGATGGAGAAGAGAAGTGTTCTAAACTAGGGATGGATAAGAGAAGTGTTCTACACTAGGGATGGAGAAGTGTTCTAAACTAGGGATGGAGAAGTGTTCTAAGCTAGAGAAGGAGAAGTGTTCTAAACTAGAGATGGACAAGAGAAGTGTTCTAAACTAGGGATGGAGAAGAGAAGTGTTCTAAACTAGGGATGGAGAAGTGTTCTAAACTAGGAATGGAGAAGTGTTCTAAACTAGGGATGGAGAAGAGAAGTGTTCTAAACTAGGGATGGAGAAGAGAAGTGTTCTAAACTAGGGATGGAGAAGAGAAGTGTTCTAAACTAGGGATGGAGAAGAGAAGTGTTCTAAACTAGGGATGGAGAAGTGTTCTAAGCTAGAGAAGGAGAAGTGTTCTAAACTAGAGATGGAGAAGAGAAGTGTTCTAAACTAGGGATGGAGAAGTGTTCTAAACTAGGGATGGATAAGAGAGGTGTTCTAAACTAGGGATGGAGAAGTGTTCTAAACTAGGGATGGAGAAGTGTTCTAAACTAGGGATGGAGAAGAGAAGTGTTCTAAACTAGGGATGGAGAAGTGTTCTAAACTAGGGATGGAAAAGAGAAGTGTTCTAAACTAGGGATGGAGATGAGAAGTGTTCTAAACTAGGGATGGATAAGTGTTCTAAACTAGGGATGGAGAAGAGAAGTGTTCTAAACTAGGGATGGATAAGTGTTCTAAACTAGGGATGGAGAAGAGAAGTGTTCTAAACTAGGGATGGATAAGATAAGTGTTCTAAACTAGGGATGGAGAAGAGAAGTGTTCTAAACTAGGGATGGATAAGAGAAGTGTTCTAAACTAGGGATGGATAAGATAAGTGTTCTAAACTAGGGATGGAGATGAGAAGTGTTCTAAACTAGGGATGGAGAAGTGTTCTAAACTAGGGATGGAGATGGAGAAGTGTTCTAAACTAGGGATGGAGAAGTGTTCTAAACTAGGGATGGATAAGAGAAGTGTTCTAAACTAGGGATGGAGAAGTGTTCTAAACTAGGGATGGATAAGTGTTCTAAACTAGGGATGGAGAAGAGAAGTGTTCTAAACTAGGGATGGATAAGAGAAGTGTTCTAAACTAGGGATGGAGAAGAGAAGTGTTCTAAACTAGAGATGGATAAGAGAAGTGTTCTAAACTAGGGATGGAGAATAGAAGTGTTCTAAACTAGGGATGGATAAGAGAAGTGTTCTAAACTAGGGATGGAGAAGAGAAGTGTTCTAAACTAGGGATGGATAAGAGAAGTGTTCTAAACTAGGGATGGAGAAGAGAAGTGTTCTAAACTAGGGATGGATAAGAGAAGTGTTCTAAACTAGGGATGGAGAAGATAAGTGTTCTAAACTAGAGATGGAGAAGAGAAGTGGTCTAAACTAGGGATGGAGAAGATAAGTGTTCTAAACTAGGGATGGATAAGTGTTCTAAACTAGGGATGGAGAAGAGAAGTGTTCTAAACTAGGGATGGATAAGAGAAGTGTTCTAAACTAGGGATGGATAAGTGTTCTAAACTAGGGATGGAGAAGAGAAGTGTTCTAAACTAGGGATGGATAAGAGAAGTGTTCTAAACTAGGGATGGAGAAGAGAAGTGTTCTAAACTAGGGATGGAGAAGAGAAGTGTTCTAAACTAGAGATGGGAGAAGAGAAGTGTTCTACACTAGAGATGGAGAAGAGAAGTGTTCTAAACTAGAGATGGAGAAGAGAAGTGTTCTAAACTAGGGATGGAGAAGTGTTCTAAACTAGAGATAGAGAAGATAAGTGTTCTAAACTAGGGATGGAGAAGAGAAGTGTTCTAAACTAGGGATGGAGAAGTGTTCTAAGCTAGAGAAGGAGAAGTGTTCTAAACTAGAGATGGAGAAGAGAAGTGTTCTAAACTAGGGATGGAGAAGAGAAGTGTTCTAAACTAGGGATGGAGAAGTGTTCTAAACTAGGAATGGAGAAGTGTTCTAAACTAGGGATGGAGAAGAGAAGTGTTCTAAACTAGGGATGGAGAAGAGAAGTGTTCTAAACTAGGGATGGAGAAGAGAAGTGTTCTAAACTAGGGATGGAGAAGAGAAGTGTTCTAAACTAGGGATGGAGAAGTGTTCTAAGCTAGAGAAGGAGAAGTGTTCTAAACTAGAGATGGAGAAGAGAAGTGTTCTAAACTAGGGATGGAGAAGTGTTCTAAACTAGGGATGGATAAGAGAGGTGTTCTAAACTAGGGATGGAGAAGTGTTCTAAACTAGGGATGGAGAAGTGTTCTAAACTAGGGATGGATAAGAGAAGTGTTCTAAACTAGGGATGGAGAAGTGTTCTAAACTAGGGATGGAAAAGAGAAGTGTTCTAAACTAGGGATGGAGATGAGAAGTGTTCTGAACTAGGGATGGAGAAGTGTTCTAAACTAGGGATGGATAAGATAAATGTTCTAAACTAGGGATGGAGAAGTGTTCTAAACTAGGGATGGATAAGAGAAGTGTTCTAAACTAGGGATGGAGAAGTGTTCTAAACTAGAGATGTAGAAGAGAAGTGTTCTAAACTAGGGATGGAGAAGAGAAGTGTTCTAAACTAGGGATGGAAAAGTGTTCTAAACTAGAGATGGAGAAGAGAAGTGTTCTAAACTAGGGATGTAGAAGAGAAGTGTTCTAAACTAGGGATGGAGAAGAGAAGTGGTCTAAACTAGGGATGGAGAAGAGAAGTGTTCTAAACTAGGGATGGAGAAGTTTTCTAAACTAGGGATGGAGAAGTGTTCTAAACTAGGGATGGAGAAGTGTTCTAAACTAGGGATAGAGAAGAGAAGTGTTCTAAACTAGGGATGGAGAAGAGAAGTGTTCTAAGCTAGGGATGGAGAAGAGAAGTGTTCTAAACTAGGGATGGAGAAGTGTTCTAAGCTAGAGAAGGAGAAGTGTTCTAAACTAGAGATGGAGAAGAGAAGTGTTCTAAACTAGGGATGGATAAGAGAAGTGTTCTAAACTAGGGATGGAGAAGTGTTCTAAACTAGGGATGGAGAAGTGTTCTAAACTAGGGATGGAGAAGAGAAGTGTTCTAAACTAGGGATGGAGAAGTGTTCTAAACTAGGGATGGATAAGAGAAGTGTTCTAAACTAGGGATGGATAAGATAAGTGTTCTAAACTAGGGATGGGTAAGATAAGTGTTCTAAACTAGGGATGGAGAAGAGAAGTGTTCTAAACTAGGGATGGAGAAGTGTTCTAAACTAGGGATGGATAAGAGAAGTGTTCTAAACTAGGGATGGAGAAGTATTCTAAACTAGGGATGGAGAAGTGTTCTAAACTAGGTATGGAGAAGTGTTCTAAACTAGGGATGGAGAAGTGTTCTAAACTAGGGATGGAGAAGTGTTCTAAACTAGGGATGGAGAAGAGAAGTGTTCTAAACTAGGGATGGATAAGAGAAGTGTTCTAAACTAGGGATGGATAAGAGAAGTGTTCTAAACTAGGGATGGAGATGAGAAGTGTTCTAAACTAGGGATGGAGAAGTGTTCTAAACTAGGGATGGATAAGATAAATGTTCTAAACTAGGGATGGAGAAGTGTTCTAAACTAGGGATGGATAAGAGAAGTGTTCTAAACTAGGGATGGAGAAGTGTTCTAAACTAGAGATGGAGAAGAGAAGTGTTCTAAACTAGGGATGGAGAAGAGAAGTGTTCTAAACTAGAGATGTAAAAGTGTTCTAAACTAGAGATGGAGAAGAGAAGTGTTCTAAACTAGGGATGTAGAAGAGAAGTGTTCTAAACTAGGGATGGAGAAGAGAAGTGGTCTAAACTAGGGATGGAGAAGAGAAGTGTTCTAAACTAGGGATGGATAAGAGAAGTGTTCTA
This sequence comes from Oncorhynchus mykiss, assembly GCF_057628025.1. Taxonomy (NCBI): domain Eukaryota; kingdom Metazoa; phylum Chordata; class Actinopteri; order Salmoniformes; family Salmonidae; genus Oncorhynchus; species Oncorhynchus mykiss. The sequence goes on from NC_143046.1 coordinate 87,552,166, forward strand.
AACTAGGGATGGATAAGATAAGTGTTCTAAACTAGGGATGGAGATGAGAAGTGTTCTAAACTAGGGATGGAGAAGTGTTCTAAACTAGGGATGGAGATGGAGAAGTGTTCTAAACTAGGGATGGAGAAGAGAAGTGTTCTAAACTAGAGATGGATAAGAGAAGTGTTCTAAACTAGGGATGGAGAAGAGAAGTGTTCTAAACTAGGGATGGATAAGATAAGTGTTCTAAACTAGGGATGGAGAAGAGAAGTGTTCTAAACTAGGGATGGATAAGAGAAGTGTTCTAAACTAGGGATGGATAAGATAAGTGTTCTAAACTAGGGATGGAGATGAGAAGTGTTCTAAACTAGGGATGGAGAAGTGTTCTAAACTAGGGATGGAGATGGAGAAGTGTTCTAAACTAGGGATGGAGAAGTGTTCTAAACTAGGGATGGATAAGAGAAGTGTTCTAAACTAGGGATGGAGAAGTGTTCTAAACTAGGGATGGATAAGTGTTCTAAACTAGGGATGGAGAAGAGAAGTGTTCTAAACTAGGGATGGATAAGAGAAGTGTTCTAAACTAGGGATGGAGAAGAGAAGTGTTCTAAACTAGAGATGGATAAGAGAAGTGTTCTAAACTAGGGATGGAGAAGAGAAGTGTTCTAAACTAGGGATGGATAAGAGAAGTGTTCTAAACTAGGGATGGAGAAGAGAAGTGTTCTAAACTAGGGATGGATAAGAGAAGTGTTCTAAACTAGGGATGGAGAAGAGAAGTGTTCTAAACTAGGGATGGATAAGAGAAGTGTTCTAAACTAGGGATGGAGAAGATAAGTGTTCTAAACTAGAGATGGAGAAGAGAAGTGGTCTAAACTAGGGATGGAGAAGATAAGTGTTCTAAACTAGGGATGGATAAGTGTTCTAAACTAGGGATGGAGAAGAGAAGTGTTCTAAACTAGGGATGGATAAGAGAAGTGTTCTAAACTAGGGATGGATAAGTGTTCTAAACTAGGGATGGAGAAGAGAAGTGTTCTAAACTAGGGATGGATAAGAGAAGTGTTCTAAACTAGGGATGGAGAAGAGAAGTGTTCTAAACTAGGGATGGAGAAGAGAAGTGTTCTAAACTAGAGATGGGAGAAGAGAAGTGTTCTACACTAGAGATGGAGAAGAGAAGTGTTCTAAACTAGAGATGGAGAAGAGAAGTGTTCTAAACTAGGGATGGAGAAGTGTTCTAAACTAGAGATAGAGAAGATAAGTGTTCTAAACTAGGGATGGAGAAGAGAAGTGTTCTAAACTAGGGATGGAGAAGTGTTCTAAGCTAGAGAAGGAGAAGTGTTCTAAACTAGAGATGGAGAAGAGAAGTGTTCTAAACTAGGGATGGAGAAGAGAAGTGTTCTAAACTAGGGATGGAGAAGTGTTCTAAACTAGGAATGGAGAAGTGTTCTAAACTAGGGATGGAGAAGAGAAGTGTTCTAAACTAGGGATGGAGAAGAGAAGTGTTCTAAACTAGGGATGGAGAAGAGAAGTGTTCTAAACTAGGGATGGAGAAGAGAAGTGTTCTAAACTAGGGATGGAGAAGTGTTCTAAGCTAGAGAAGGAGAAGTGTTCTAAACTAGAGATGGAGAAGAGAAGTGTTCTAAACTAGGGATGGAGAAGTGTTCTAAACTAGGGATGGATAAGAGAGGTGTTCTAAACTAGGGATGGAGAAGTGTTCTAAACTAGGGATGGAGAAGTGTTCTAAACTAGGGATGGATAAGAGAAGTGTTCTAAACTAGGGATGGAGAAGTGTTCTAAACTAGGGATGGAAAAGAGAAGTGTTCTAAACTAGGGATGGAGATGAGAAGTGTTCTGAACTAGGGATGGAGAAGTGTTCTAAACTAGGGATGGATAAGATAAATGTTCTAAACTAGGGATGGAGAAGTGTTCTAAACTAGGGATGGATAAGAGAAGTGTTCTAAACTAGGGATGGAGAAGTGTTCTAAACTAGAGATGGAGAAGAGAAGTGTTCTAAACTAGGGATGGAGAAGAGAAGTGTTCTAAACTAGGGATGGAAAAGTGTTCTAAACTAGAGATGGAGAAGAGAAGTGTTCTAAACTAGGGATGTAGAAGAGAAGTGTTCTAAACTAGGGATGGAGAAGAGAAGTGGTCTAAACTAGGGATGGAGAAGAGAAGTGTTCTAAACTAGGGATGGAGAAGTTTTCTAAACTAGGGATGGAGAAGTGTTCTAAACTAGGGATGGAGAAGTGTTCTAAACTAGGGATAGAGAAGAGAAGTGTTCTAAACTAGGGATGGAGAAGAGAAGTGTTCTAAGCTAGGGATGGAGAAGAGAAGTGTTCTAAACTAGGGATGGAGAAGTGTTCTAAGCTAGAGAAGGAGAAGTGTTCTAAACTAGAGATGGAGAAGAGAAGTGTTCTAAACTAGGGATGGATAAGAGAAGTGTTCTAAACTAGGGATGGAGAAGTGTTCTAAACTAGGGATGGAGAAGTGTTCTAAACTAGGGATGGAGAAGAGAAGTGTTCTAAACTAGGGATGGAGAAGTGTTCTAAACTAGGGATGGATAAGAGAAGTGTTCTAAACTAGGGATGGATAAGATAAGTGTTCTAAACTAGGGATGGGTAAGATAAGTGTTCTAAACTAGGGATGGAGAAGAGAAGTGTTCTAAACTAGGGATGGAGAAGTGTTCTAAACTAGGGATGGATAAGAGAAGTGTTCTAAACTAGGGATGGAGAAGTGTTCTAAACTAGGGATGGAGAAGTGTTCTAAACTAGGTATGGAGAAGTGTTCTAAACTAGGGATGGAGAAGTGTTCTAAACTAGGGATGGAGAAGTGTTCTAAACTAGGGATGGAGAAGAGAAGTGT
>NC_143046.1:87560000-87587500 GCF_057628025.1 Oncorhynchus mykiss
TCTCTCCCTCCCTCCCGCTCTCTTCCCTCTCTCCCTCCCTCCCGCTCTCTTCCCTCTCTCCCGCCCTCCCGCTCTCTTCCCTCTCTCCCTCCCTCCCGCTCTCTTCCCTCTCTCCCTCCCCCCGCTCTCTTCCCTCTCTCCCTCCCCCCCACTCTCCTCCCTCTCTCCCTCTCTCCCTCCCTCCCTCCCGCTCTCTTCCCTCTCTCCCTCCCTACCGCTCTCTTCCCTCTCTCTGTCCCTCCCTACTGCTCTCTTCCCTCTCTCTGTCCCTCCCTCCCGCTCTCTTCCATCTCTCCCTCCCTACCGCTCTCTTCCCTCTCTCCCTCCCTCCCTCCCGCTCTCTTCCCTCTCTCTCTCCCTCCCTACCGCTCTCTTCTCTCTCTCTGTCCCTCCCTCCCTCTCTCTTCCCTCTCTCCCTGCCTCCCTACCGCTCTCTTCTCTCTCTCTGTCCCTCCCTCCCTCTCTCTTCCCTCTCTCTCTCCCTCCCTACTGCTCTCTTCCCTCTCTCCCTCCCTCCCGCTCTCCTCCCTCTCTCCCTCCCTCCCTACTGCTCTCTTCGCTCTCTCTGTCCCTCCCGCTCTCCTCTCCCTCTTTCTCTCCTCCCGTTCTCCTCCCTCTCTCTCTCCCTACTGCTCTCTTCCCTCTCTCCCTCCCTCCCGCTCTCCTCCCTCTCTCCCTCCCTCCCTACTGCTCTCTTCGCTCTCTCTGTCCCTCCCGCTCTCCTCTCCCTCTTTCTCTCCTCCCGTTCTCCTCCCTCTCTCCTCCCTCCCTCTCTCTCTCCCTCCCGCTCTCCTCCCTCTCTCCCTCCCTCCCTACTGCTCTCCTCCCTCTCTCTCTCCCTCCCGCTCTCCTCCCTCTCTCTCTCCCTCCCTCCCGCTCTCTTCCCTCTCTCCCTCCCTCCCCTAGTTTCTGTTCCCCTCTCATCCTCTCATCTCTCCCTGTTCTTGTCCTCTCTCCTCCTTTCCTCCTCTCTTTTCCCGTACACCTGGCAAACGGTTCAGGTTTCAGATGTTATTGTCTCACTTCTGCTGCACACACACACACACACACACACACACACACACACACACACACACACACACACACACACACACACACAGCCAAGCGCCTCAGCCAGGCTCAAGGTCGACAGGGAAAATAATGCCCACATAAATATGAGGCTTCAGGATGTGTGTGTGTGTGTGTGTTATGGTAGCTAAAGAAAGCTAGTGAATAAACAGCTGGGATGAAATGTTCCCCTTCCTCGCACTACCCTCTCTCATCATCGCTCTGTGAGAACCCTCACCCCTCTCTCTCAACAGGCCGATGGCGCGCGCGCGTGTGTGTGTGTGTGTGTGTGCATGCATGTGTGTGTGTGTGCACTCTGGTTTCTCAGAAGAGTAGTCCCTGTATTAGGAAACATATGACTCAGCCATGGTCAATGTGGTATTTACCTGAACACACACACACACACACACACACACACACACACACACACACACACACACACACACACACACACACACACACACACTCCTGACCTAATGACTGCTGTGTTTTCCACAGGCCAGAATACAGAGAGATAGGTAGCCTTAGTGTCGGGTTAGTAACTGGAAAGTCGTCGGTTCCAATCCCCGACTTGGTGAAAAATCTGACGATGGCCCCTTGACCAAGGCACTCAACCTCCTGTAAGTCTCCCTGGAGCATATGTTAAATGACTAGCACGTAAAACAGTTACATGTAGATTAAATACACTCATCCTCCTCTCTAGCTGGCCCCCACTCATCCTCCTTTCTAGCTGGCCCCCACTCACCCTCCTTTCTAGCTGGCCCCCACTCCTCCTCTCTAGCTGGCCCCCACTCCTCCTCCTCTCTAGCTGGCCCCCACTCATCCTCCTCTCTAGCTGGCCCCCACTCATCCTCCTCTCTAGCTGGCCCCCACTCATCCTCCTCTCTAGCTGGCCCCCACTCCTCCTCCTCTCTAGCTGGCCCCCACTCATCCTCCTCTCTAGCTGGCCCCCACTCATCCTCCTCTCTAGCTGGCCCCCACTCATCCTCTCTCTAGCTGGCCCCCACTCCTCCTCTCTCTAGCTGGCCCCCACTCATCCTCCTCTCTAGCTGGCCCCCACTCATCCTCCTCTTTAACTGGCCCCCACTCCTCCTCTCTAGCTGGCACCCACTCCTCCTCCTCTCTAGCTGGCCCCCACTCCTCCTCTCTAGCTGGCACCCACTCCTCCTCCTCTCTAGCTGGCCCCCACTCATCCTCCTCTCTAGCTGGCCCCCTCTCCTCCTCTCTCTCTAGCTGGCCCCCACTCATCCTCCTCTCTCTAGCTGGCTCCCTCTCCTCCTCTCTCTCTAGCTGGCACCCACTCATCCTCCTCTCTAGCTGGCCCCCTCTCCTCCTCTCTCTCTAGCTGGCCCCCACTCATCCTGCTCTCTAGCTGGCCCCCACTCCTCCTCTCTAGTTGGCCACCACTCCTCCGCTCTAGCTGGCCCCCACTCATCCTCCTCTCTAGCTGGCCCCCACTCATCCTCCTCTCTAGCTGGCCCCCACTCATCCTCCTCTCTAGCTGGCCCCCACTCATCCTACTCTCTAGCTGGCCCCCACTCCTCCTCTCTAGCTGGCCCCCACTCCTCCTCTCTAACTGGCCCCCACTCCTCCTCTCTAACTGGCCCCCACTACTCCTCTCTAGCTGGCCCCCACTCATCCTCCTCTCTAACTGGTCCCCACTCCTCCTCTCTAGCTGGCCCCCCACTCATCCTCCTCTCTAGCTGGCCCCCACTCATCCTCCTCTCTAGCTGGCCCCCACTCCTCCTCCTCTCTAGTTGGCCCCCACTCCTCCTCTCTCCAGCTGGCCCCCACTCATCCTCCTCTCTAGCTGGCCCCCACTCATCCTCCTCTCTAGCTGGCCCCCACTCCTCCTCCTCTCTAGTTGGCCCCCACTCCTCCTCTCTCTCTAGCTGGCCCCCACTCATCCTCCTCTCTAGCTGGCCCCCACTCATCCTCCTCTCTAGTTGGCCCCCACTCATCCTCCTTTCTAGCTGGCCCCATCCTCCTCTCTAGCTGGCCCCCACTCATCCTCCTCTCTAGCTGGCCCCACTCATCCTCCTCTCTAGCTGGCCCCCACTCATCCTCCTCTCTAGCTGGCCCCCACTCCTCCTCTCTAACTGGCCCCCACTCCTCCTCTCTAACTGGCCCCCACTACTCCTCTCTAGCTGGCCCCCACTCATCCTCCTCTCTAACTGGCCCCCACTCCTCCTCTCTAGCTGGCCCCCACTCATCCTCCTCTCTAACTGGCCCCCACTCCTCCTCTCTAGCTGGCCCCTCTCCTCCTCTCTCTCTATTATGCCCCCTCTCCTCCTCTCTCTCTAGCTGGCCCCCTCTCCTCCTCTCTCTCTAGCTGGTCCCTCTCCTCCTCTCTCTCTAGCTGGTCCCTCTCCTCTTCTCTCTCTGGCTGGCCCCCTCTCCTCCTCTCTCTCTCTAACTGGCCCCCTCTCCTCCTCTCTCTCTAGCTGGTCCCTCTCCTCCTCTCTCTCTAGCTGGCCCCTTCTCCTCCTCTCTCTCTAGCTGGTCCCCTCTCCTCTCTCTCTAGCTGGGAAACATATGTTAACATTGCCAAAGCAAGTGAAATAGATAATAAACAAAAGTGAAATAAACAATAACAAATGAACAGTAAACATTACACTCACAAAAGTTCCAAATGAATAAAGACATTTCAAATGTCATATTATATGTCTATATACAGTGTTTTAATGATGTGCAAATAGTTAAAGTACAAAAGGGAAAATAAATAAACATAAATATGGGTTGTATTTACAATGGTGTGTGTTCTTCACTGGTTGCCCTTTTCTTGTGGCAACAGGTCCCACATCTTGCTGCTGTGATGTCACACTGTGGTATTTCACCCAGTAGATATGGTAGTCAATCAAAATTGGGTTTGTTTTCAAATTCTTTATGGGTCTGTGTAATCTGAGGGAAATATGTCTCTCTAATATGGTCATACATTGGGCAGGAGGTTAAGGAAGTGCAGCTCAGTTTCCACCTCATTTTGTGGGCAGTGTGCAAATTGCCTGTCTTCTCTTGAGAGCCATGTCTGCCTACGACGGCCTTTCTCAATAGCAAGGCTATGCTCACTGAGTCTGTACATAGTCAAAGTTTTCCTTAAGTTTGGGTCAGTCAGAGTGGACAGGTATTCTGCCACTGTGTACTCTCTGTTTAGGGTCAGTCACAGTGGTCAGGTATTCTGCCACTGTGTACTCTCTGTTTAGGGTCAGTCACAGTGGTCAGGTATTCTGCCACTGTGTACTCTCTGTTTAGGGTCAGTCACAGTGGTCAGGTTTTCTGCCACTGTGTACTCTCCGTTTAGGGCCAAATAGCATTCTAGTTTACTCCCTTTTTTTGTTAATTCTTTCCAATATGTCAAGTAATTATCTTTCTGTTTTCTCATGATTTGGTTCAGTCTCTCTCTCCAACTGGCCCCCTCTCCTCTCTCTAGCTGTCCTCCTCTCTTTCTCTCTCTCTCTCTGTCTCTCTCTCTCCCTCCCTCCCTCCCTCCCTCCCTCCCTCCCTCTCTCTCTCTAGCTGGCCCCCTCTCTCCCTTCCCCCTATCATACCTAGTCAGCGTTTTCAGCTGAGGTTAGAGATGCAGGGAGAGGAGGGGGAAGGGAGAGAGGGGGAGGGAGGGGGTTCGTTTAGTCTCCAGCACCAAGCCTCTCTCTCGGGATGAGAGAGTGTTGTGAGTGGGGTTCTTCAAATGTCCCCCGGAGCTGACTGTCTGTCCTCCCGCTTCCTGTTTCTGTTGCTATTCCTCCGGGGGGGGGGGGGGGGGGGGGGGGGGTAGGCCCTCTGTAGGGGGTGGCATGGGGGGGGGGGGGGGGTGTTAATTGACCTTGCGGGCCTCTATTGATTGGTCTCCCATGGCTCCTCATGTCTGATAGATTATAGAACTGTTAATGGCATCACGCCGCTCGCTGAGAGAGAAGAGGGCACATCTGTGCTGCGGAACATACACACACGCAGGCACAAATTACGTGTGTGGGTGTGTGTGTGTGTCTGTGTGTAAGTGTTTGTATGTAATGATATTTAATTTGAGCCCAGGTTTCCATTAAAAACAATGAAACAACAACCTATGAATTGTTAACGCATCAGGTTCAATAAACAGATAGCTGTGATATACTAAGTTCCTGTAGATAGCTGTGATATACTAAGTTCCTGTAGATAGCTGTGATATACTAAGTTCCTGTAGATAGCTGTGATATACTAAGTTCCTGTAGATAGCTGTGATATACTAAGTTCCTGTAGATAAACAGATAGCTGTGATATACTAAGTTCCTGTAGATAGCTGTGATATACTAAGTTCCTGTAGATAAACAGATAGCTGTGATATACTAAGTTCCTGTAGATAGCTGTGATATACTAAGTTCCTGTAGATAAACAGATAGCTGTGATATACTAAGTTCCTGTAGATAGCTGTGATATACTAAGTTCCTGTAGATAGCTGTGATATACTAAGTTCCTGTAGATAGCTGTGATATACTAAGTTCCTGTAGATAGCTGTGATATACTAAGTTCCTGTAGATAAACAGATAGCTGTGATATACTAAGTTCCTGTAGATAGCTGTGATATACTAAGTTCCTGTAGATAGCTGTGATATACTAAGTTCCTGTAGATAGCTGTGATATACTAAGTTCCTGTAGATAGCTGTGATATACTAAGTTCCTGTAGATAGCTGTGATATACTAAGTTCCTGTAGATAGCTGTGATATACTAAGTTCCTGTAGATAGCTGTGATATACTAAGTTCCTGTAGATAGCTGTGATATACTAAGTTCCTGTAGATAGCTGTGATATACTAAGTTCCTGTAGATAGCTGTGATATACTAAGTTCCTGTAGATAGCTGTGATATACTAAGTTCCTGTAGATAGCTGTGATATACTAAGTTCCTGTAGATAGCTGTGATATACTAAGTTCCTGTAGATAGCTGTGATATACTAAGTTCCTGTAGATAGCTGTGATATACTAAGTTCCTGTAGATAGCTGTGATATACTAAGTTCCTGTAGATAGCCGTGATATACTAAGTTCCTGTAGATAGCTGTGATATACTAAGTTCCTGTAGATAGCTGTGATATACTAAGTTCCTGTAGATAGCTGTGATATACTAAGTTCCTGTAGATAGCTGTGATATACTAAGTTCCTGTAGATAGCTGTGATATACTAAGTTCCTGTAGATAAACAGATAGCTGTGATATACTAAGTTCCTGTAGATAGCTGTGATATACTAAGTTCCTGTAGATAGCTGTGATATACTAAGTTCCTGTAGATAGCTGTGATATACTAAGTTCCTGTAGATAGCTGTGATATACTAAGTTCCTGTAGATAGCTGTGATATACTAAGTTCCTGTAGATAAACAGATAGCTGTGATATACTAAGTTCCTGTAGATAGCTGTGATATACTAAGTTCCTGTAGATAGCCGTGATATACTAAGTTCCTGTAGATAGCTGTGATATACTAAGTTCCTGTAGATAGCTGTGATATACTAAGTTCCTGTAGATAGCTGTGATATACTAAGTTCCTGTAGATAGCTGTGATATACTAAGTTCCTGTAGATAGCTGTGATATACTAAGTTCCTGTAGATAGCTGTGATATACTAAGTTCCTGTAGATAGCTGTGATATACTAAGTTCCTGTAGATAGCTGTGATATACTAAGTTCCTGTAGATAGCTGTGATATACTAAGTTCCTGTAGATAGCTGTGATATACTAAGTTCCTGTAGATAGCTGTGATATACTAAGTTCCTGTAGATAGCTGTGATATACTAAGTTCCTGTAGATAGCTGTGATATACTAAGTTCCTGTAGATAGCTGTGATATACTAAGTTCCTGTAGATAGCTGTGATATACTAAGTTCCTGTAGATAGCTGTGATATACTAAGTTCCTGTAGATAGCTGTGATATACTAAGTTCCTGTAGATAGCTGTGATATACTAAGTTCCTGTAGATAGCTGTGATATACTAAGTTCCTGTAGATAGCTGTGATATACTAAGTTCCTGTAGATAAACAGATAGCTGTGATATACTAAGTTCCTGTAGATAGCTGTGATATACTAAGTTCCTGTAGATAGCTGTGATATACTAAGTTCCTGTAGATAGCTGTGATATACTAAGTTCCTGTAGATAGCTGTGATATACTAAGTTCCTGTAGATAGCTGTGATATACTAAGTTCCTGTAGATAGCTGTGATATACTAAGTTCCTGTAGATAGCTGTGAAATACTAAGTTCCTGTAGATAGCTGTGATATACTAAGTTCCTGTAGATAGCTGTGATATACTAAGTTCCTGTAGATAGCTGTGATATACTAAGTTCCTGTAGATAGCTGTGATATACTAAGTTCCTGTAGATAGCTGTGATATACTAAGTTCCTGTAGATAGCTGTGATATACTAAGTTCCTGTAGATAGCCGTGATATACTAAGTTCCTGTAGATAGATGTGATATACTAAGTTCCTGTAGATAGCTGTGATATACTAAGTTCCTGTAGATAAACAGATAGCTGTGATATACTAAGTTCCTGTAGATAGCTGTGATATACTAAGTTCCTGTAGATAGCCGTGATATACTAAGTTCCTGTAGATAGCTGTGATATACTAAGTTCCTGTAGATAGCTGTGATATACTAAGTTCCTGTAGATAAACAGATAGCTGTGATATACTAAGTTCCTGTAGATAGCTGTGATATACTAAGTTCCTGTAGATAAACAGATAGCTGTGATATACTAAGTTCCTGTAGATAGCTGTGATATACTAAGTTCCTGTAGATAGCTGTGATATACTAAGTTCCTGTAGATAGCTGTGATATACTAAGTTCCTGTAGATAGCTGTGATATACTAAGTTCCTGTAGATAGCCGTGATATACTAAGTTCCTGTAGATAGCTGTGATATACTAAGTTCCTGTAGATAGCTGTGATATACTAAGTTCCTGTAGATAAACAGATAGCTGTGATATACTAAGTTCCTGTAGATAGCTGTGATATACTAAGTTCCTGTAGATAAACAGATAGCTGTGATATACTAAGTTCCTGTAGATAGCTGTGATATACTAAGTTCCTGTAGATAGCTGTGATATACTAAGTTCCTGTAGATAGCTGTGATATACTAAGTTCCTGTAGATAGCTGTGATATACTAAGTTCCTGTAGATAGCTGTGATATACTAAGTTCCTGTAGATAAACAGATAGCTGTGATATACTAAGTTCCTGTAGATAAACAGATAGCTGTGATATACTAAATTCCTGTAGATAAACAGATAGCCGTGATATACTAAGTTCCTGTAGATAAACAGATAGCTGTGATATACTAAGTTCCTGTAGATAAACAGATAGCTGTGATATACTAAGTTCCTGTAGATAAACAGATAGCTGTGATATACTAAGTTCCTGTAGATAAACAGATAGCTGCGATATACTAAGTTCCTGTGGATAAACAGATAGCTGTGATATACTAAGTTCCTGTAGATAGCTGTGATATACTAAGTTCCTGTAGATAGCTGTGATATACTAAGTTCCTGTAGATAGCTGTGATATACTAAGTTCCTGTAGATAGCTGTGATATACTAAGTTCCTGTAGATAGCTGTGATATACTAAGTTCCTGTAGATAGCTGTGATATACTAAGTTCCTGTAGATAGCTGTGATATACTAAGTTCCTGTAGATAGCTGTGATATACTAAGTTCCTGTAGATAGCTGTGATATACTAAGTTCCTGTAGATAGCTGTGATATACTAAGTTCCTGTAGATAGCTGTGATATACTAAGTTCCTGTAGATAGCTGTGATATACTAAGTTCCTGTAGATAGCTGTGATATACTAAGTTCCTGTAGATAGCTGTGATATACTAAGTTCCTGTAGATAGCTGTGATATACTAAGTTCCTGTAGATAGCTGTGATATACTAAGTTCCTGTAGATAGCTGTGATATACTAAGTTCCTGTAGATAGCTGTGATATACTAAGTTCCTGTAGATAGCTGTGATATACTAAGTTCCTGTAGATAAACAGATAGCTGTGATATACTAAGTTCCTGTAGATAGCTGTGATATACTAAGTTCCTGTAGATAGCTGTGATATACTAAGTTCCTGTAGATAGCTGTGATATACTAAGTTCCTGTAGATAGCTGTGATATACTAAGTTCCTGTAGATAGCTGTGATATACTAAGTTCCTGTAGATAGCTGTGATATACTAAGTTCCTGTAGATAGCTGTGATATACTAAGTTCCTGTAGATAGCTGTGATATACTAAGTTCCTGTAGATAGCTGTGATATACTAAGTTCCTGTAGATAGCTGTGATATACTAAGTTCCTGTAGATAGCTGTGATATACTAAGTTCCTGTAGATAGCTGTGATATACTAAGTTCCTGTAGATAGCTGTGATATACTAAGTTCCTGTAGATAGCTGTGATATACTAAGTTCCTGTAGATAGCTGTGATATACTAAGTTCCTGTAGATAGCCGTGATATACTAAGTTCCTGTAGATAGCTGTGATATACTAAGTTCCTGTAGATAGCTGTGATATACTAAGTTCCTGTAGATAAACAGATAGCTGTGATATACTAAGTTCCTGTAGATAGCTGTGATATACTAAGTTCCTGTAGATAGCCGTGATATACTAAGTTCCTGTAGATAGCTGTGATATACTAAGTTCCTGTAGATAGCTGTGATATACTAAGTTCCTGTAGATAAACAGATAGCTGTGATATACTAAGTTCCTGTAGATAGCTGTGATATACTAAGTTCCTGTAGATAAACAGATAGCTGTGATATACTAAGTTCCTGTAGATAGCTGTGATATACTAAGTTCCTGTAGATAGCTGTGATATACTAAGTTCCTGTAGATAGCTGTGATATACTAAGTTCCTGTAGATAGCTGTGATATACTAAGTTCCTGTAGATAGCTGTGATATACTAAGTTCCTGTAGATAGCTGTGATATACTAAGTTCCTGTAGATAGCTGTGATATACTAAGTTCCTGTAGATAGCTGTGATATACTAAGTTCCTGTAGATAGCTGTGATATACTAAGTTCCTGTAGATAGCTGTGATATACTAAGTTCCTGTAGATAGCTGTGATATACTAAGTTCCTGTAGATAGCTGTGATATACTAAGTTCCTGTAGATAGCTGTGATATACTAAGTTCCTGTAGATAGCCGTGATATACTAAGTTCCTGTAGATAGATGTGATATACTAAGTTCCTGTAGATAGCTGTGATATACTAAGTTCCTGTAGATAAACAGATAGCTGTGATATACTAAGTTCCTGTAGATAGCTGTGATATACTAAGTTCCTGTAGATAGCCGTGATATACTAAGTTCCTGTAGATAGCTGTGATATACTAAGTTCCTGTAGATAGCTGTGATATACTAAGTTCCTGTAGATAGCTGTGATATACTAAGTTCCTGTAGATAGCTGTGATATACTAAGTTCCTGTAGATAGCTGTGATATACTAAGTTCCTGTAGATAGCTGTGATATACTAAGTTCCTGTAGATAGCTGTGATATACTAAGTTCCTGTAGATAGCTGTGATATACTAAGTTCCTGTAGATAGCTGTGATATACTAAGTTCCTGTAGATAGCTGTGATATACTAAGTTCCTGTAGATAGCTGTGATATACTAAGTTCCTGTAGATAGCTGTGATATACTAAGTTCCTGTAGATAGCTGTGATATACTAAGTTCCTGTAGATAGCTGTGATATACTAAGTTCCTGTAGATAGCTGTGATATACTAAGTTCCTGTAGATAAACAGATAGCTGTGATATACTAAGTTCCTGTAGATAGCTGTGATATACTAAGTTCCTGTAGATAGCTGTGATATACTAAGTTCCTGTAGATAGCTGTGATATACTAAGTTCCTGTAGATAGCTGTGATATACTAAGTTCCTGTAGATAGCTGTGATATACTAAGTTCCTGTAGATAGCTGTGATATACTAAGTTCCTGTAGATAGCTGTGAAATACTAAGTTCCTGTAGATAGCTGTGATATACTAAGTTCCTGTAGATAGCTGTGATATACTAAGTTCCTGTAGATAGCTGTGATATACTAAGTTCCTGTAGATAGCTGTGATATACTAAGTTCCTGTAGATAGCTGTGATATACTAAGTTCCTGTAGATAGCTGTGATATACTAAGTTCCTGTAGATAGCCGTGATATACTAAGTTCCTGTAGATAGATGTGATATACTAAGTTCCTGTAGATAGCTGTGATATACTAAGTTCCTGTAGATAAACAGATAGCTGTGATATACTAAGTTCCTGTAGATAGCTGTGATATACTAAGTTCCTGTAGATAGCCGTGATATACTAAGTTCCTGTAGATAGCTGTGATATACTAAGTTCCTGTAGATAGCTGTGATATACTAAGTTCCTGTAGATAAACAGATAGCTGTGATATACTAAGTTCCTGTAGATAGCTGTGATATACTAAGTTCCTGTAGATAAACAGATAGCTGTGATATACTAAGTTCCTGTAGATAGCTGTGATATACTAAGTTCCTGTAGATAGCTGTGATATACTAAGTTCCTGTAGATAGCTGTGATATACTAAGTTCCTGTAGATAGCTGTGATATACTAAGTTCCTGTAGATAGCCGTGATATACTAAGTTCCTGTAGATAGCTGTGATATACTAAGTTCCTGTAGATAGCTGTGATATACTAAGTTCCTGTAGATAAACAGATAGCTGTGATATACTAAGTTCCTGTAGATAGCTGTGATATACTAAGTTCCTGTAGATAAACAGATAGCTGTGATATACTAAGTTCCTGTAGATAGCTGTGATATACTAAGTTCCTGTAGATAGCTGTGATATACTAAGTTCCTGTAGATAGCTGTGATATACTAAGTTCCTGTAGATAGCTGTGATATACTAAGTTCCTGTAGATAGCTGTGATATACTAAGTTCCTGTAGATAAACAGATAGCTGTGATATACTAAGTTCCTGTAGATAAACAGATAGCTGTGATATACTAAATTCCTGTAGATAAACAGATAGCCGTGATATACTAAGTTCCTGTAGATAAACAGATAGCTGTGATATACTAAGTTCCTGTAGATAAACAGATAGCTGTGATATACTAAGTTCCTGTAGATAAACAGATAGCTGTGATATACTAAGTTCCTGTAGATAAACAGATAGCTGCGATATACTAAGTTCCTGTGGATAAACAGATAGCTGTGATATACTAAGTTCCTGTAGATAGCTGTGATATACTAAGTTCCTGTAGATAGCTGTGATATACTAAGTTCCTGTAGATAGCTGTGATATACTAAGTTCCTGTAGATAGCTGTGATATACTAAGTTCCTGTAGATAGCTGTGATATACTAAGTTCCTGTAGATAGCTGTGATATACTAAGTTCCTGTAGATAGCTGTGATATACTAAGTTCCTGTAGATAGCTGTGATATACTAAGTTCCTGTAGATAGCTGTGATATACTAAGTTCCTGTAGATAGCTGTGATATACTAAGTTCCTGTAGATAGCTGTGATATACTAAGTTCCTGTAGATAGCTGTGATATACTAAGTTCCTGTAGATAGCTGTGATATACTAAGTTCCTGTAGATAGCTGTGATATACTAAGTTCCTGTAGATAGCTGTGATATACTAAGTTCCTGTAGATAGCTGTGATATACTAAGTTCCTGTAGATAGCTGTGATATACTAAGTTCCTGTAGATAGCTGTGATATACTAAGTTCCTGTAGATAGCTGTGATATACTAAGTTCCTGTAGATAAACAGATAGCTGTGATATACTAAGTTCCTGTAGATAGCTGTGATATACTAAGTTCCTGTAGATAGCTGTGATATACTAAGTTCCTGTAGATAGCTGTGATATACTAAGTTCCTGTAGATAGCTGTGATATACTAAGTTCCTGTAGATAGCTGTGATATACTAAGTTCCTGTAGATAGCTGTGATATACTAAGTTCCTGTAGATAGCTGTGATATACTAAGTTCCTGTAGATAGCTGTGATATACTAAGTTCCTGTAGATAGCTGTGATATACTAAGTTCCTGTAGATAGCTGTGATATACTAAGTTCCTGTAGATAGCTGTGATATACTAAGTTCCTGTAGATAGCTGTGATATACTAAGTTCCTGTAGATAGCTGTGATATACTAAGTTCCTGTAGATAGCTGTGATATACTAAGTTCCTGTAGATAGCTGTGATATACTAAGTTCCTGTAGATAGCCGTGATATACTAAGTTCCTGTAGATAGCTGTGATATACTAAGTTCCTGTAGATAGCTGTGATATACTAAGTTCCTGTAGATAAACAGATAGCTGTGATATACTAAGTTCCTGTAGATAGCTGTGATATACTAAGTTCCTGTAGATAGCCGTGATATACTAAGTTCCTGTAGATAGCTGTGATATACTAAGTTCCTGTAGATAGCTGTGATATACTAAGTTCCTGTAGATAAACAGATAGCTGTGATATACTAAGTTCCTGTAGATAGCTGTGATATACTAAGTTCCTGTAGATAAACAGATAGCTGTGATATACTAAGTTCCTGTAGATAGCTGTGATATACTAAGTTCCTGTAGATAGCTGTGATATACTAAGTTCCTGTAGATAGCTGTGATATACTAAGTTCCTGTAGATAGCTGTGATATACTAAGTTCCTGTAGATAGCTGTGATATACTAAGTTCCTGTAGATAGCTGTGATATACTAAGTTCCTGTAGATAGCTGTGATATACTAAGTTCCTGTAGATAGCTGTGATATACTAAGTTCCTGTAGATAGCTGTGATATACTAAGTTCCTGTAGATAGCTGTGATATACTAAGTTCCTGTAGATAGCTGTGATATACTAAGTTCCTGTAGATAGCTGTGATATACTAAGTTCCTGTAGATAGCTGTGATATACTAAGTTCCTGTAGATAGCCGTGATATACTAAGTTCCTGTAGATAGATGTGATATACTAAGTTCCTGTAGATAGCTGTGATATACTAAGTTCCTGTAGATAAACAGATAGCTGTGATATACTAAGTTCCTGTAGATAGCTGTGATATACTAAGTTCCTGTAGATAGCCGTGATATACTAAGTTCCTGTAGATAGCTGTGATATACTAAGTTCCTGTAGATAGCTGTGATATACTAAGTTCCTGTAGATAAACAGATAGCTGTGATATACTAAGTTCCTGTAGATAGCTGTGATATACTAAGTTCCTGTAGATAAACAGATAGCTGTGATATACTAAGTTCCTGTAGATAGCTGTGATATACTAAGTTCCTGTAGATAGCTGTGATATACTAAGTTCCTGTAGATAGCTGTGATATACTAAGTTCCTGTAGATAGCTGTGATATACTAAGTTCCTGTAGATAGCCGTGATATACTAAGTTCCTGTAGATAGCTGTGATATACTAAGTTCCTGTAGATAGCTGTGATATACTAAGTTCCTGTAGATAAACAGATAGCTGTGATATACTAAGTTCCTGTAGATAGCTGTGATATACTAAGTTCCTGTAGATAAACAGATAGCTGTGATATACTAAGTTCCTGTAGATAGCTGTGATATACTAAGTTCCTGTAGATAGCTGTGATATACTAAGTTCCTGTAGATAGCTGTGATATACTAAGTTCCTGTAGATAGCTGTGATATACTAAGTTCCTGTAGATAGCTGTGATATACTAAGTTCCTGTAGATAAACAGATAGCTGTGATATACTAAGTTCCTGTAGATAAACAGATAGCTGTGATATACTAAATTCCTGTAGATAAACAGATAGCCGTGATATACTAAGTTCCTGTAGATAAACAGATAGCTGTGATATACTAAGTTCCTGTAGATAAACAGATAGCTGTGATATACTAAGTTCCTGTAGATAAACAGATAGCTGTGATATACTAAGTTCCTGTAGATAAACAGATAGCTGCGATATACTAAGTTCCTGTGGATAAACAGATAGCTGTGATATACTAAGTTCCTGTAGATAGCTGTGATATACTAAGTTCCTGTAGATAGCTGTGATATACTAAGTTCCTGTAGATAGCTGTGATATACTAAGTTCCTGTAGATAGCTGTGATATACTAAGTTCCTGTAGATAGCTGTGATATACTAAGTTCCTGTAGATAGCTGTGATATACTAAGTTCCTGTAGATAGCTGTGATATACTAAGTTCCTGTAGATAGCTGTGATATACTAAGTTCCTGTAGATAGCTGTGATATACTAAGTTCCTGTAGATAGCTGTGATATACTAAGTTCCTGTAGATAGCTGTGATATACTAAGTTCCTGTAGATAGCTGTGATATACTAAGTTCCTGTAGATAGCTGTGATATACTAAGTTCCTGTAGATAGCTGTGATATACTAAGTTCCTGTAGATAGCTGTGATATACTAAGTTCCTGTAGATAGCTGTGATATACTAAGTTCCTGTAGATAGCTGTGATATACTAAGTTCCTGTAGATAGCTGTGATATACTAAGTTCCTGTAGATAGCTGTGATATACTAAGTTCCTGTAGATAAACAGATAGCTGTGATATACTAAGTTCCTGTAGATAGCTGTGATATACTAAGTTCCTGTAGATAGCTGTGATATACTAAGTTCCTGTAGATAGCTGTGATATACTAAGTTCCTGTAGATAGCTGTGATATACTAAGTTCCTGTAGATAGCTGTGATATACTAAGTTCCTGTAGATAGCTGTGATATACTAAGTTCCTGTAGATAGCTGTGATATACTAAGTTCCTGTAGATAGCTGTGATATACTAAGTTCCTGTAGATAGCTGTGATATACTAAGTTCCTGTAGATAGCTGTGATATACTAAGTTCCTGTAGATAGCTGTGATATACTAAGTTCCTGTAGATAGCTGTGATATACTAAGTTCCTGTAGATAGCTGTGATATACTAAGTTCCTGTAGATAGCTGTGATATACTAAGTTCCTGTAGATAGCTGTGATATACTAAGTTCCTGTAGATAGCCGTGATATACTAAGTTCCTGTAGATAGCTGTGATATACTAAGTTCCTGTAGATAGCTGTGATATACTAAGTTCCTGTAGATAAACAGATAGCTGTGATATACTAAGTTCCTGTAGATAGCTGTGATATACTAAGTTCCTGTAGATAGCCGTGATATACTAAGTTCCTGTAGATAGCTGTGATATACTAAGTTCCTGTAGATAGCTGTGATATACTAAGTTCCTGTAGATAAACAGATAGCTGTGATATACTAAGTTCCTGTAGATAGCTGTGATATACTAAGTTCCTGTAGATAAACAGATAGCTGTGATATACTAAGTTCCTGTAGATAGCTGTGATATACTAAGTTCCTGTAGATAGCTGTGATATACTAAGTTCCTGTAGATAGCTGTGATATACTAAGTTCCTGTAGATAGCTGTGATATACTAAGTTCCTGTAGATAGCTGTGATATACTAAGTTCCTGTAGATAGCTGTGATATACTAAGTTCCTGTAGATAGCTGTGATATACTAAGTTCCTGTAGATAGCTGTGATATACTAAGTTCCTGTAGATAGCTGTGATATACTAAGTTCCTGTAGATAGCTGTGATATACTAAGTTCCTGTAGATAGCTGTGATATACTAAGTTCCTGTAGATAGCTGTGATATACTAAGTTCCTGTAGATAGCTGTGATATACTAAGTTCCTGTAGATAGCTGTGATATACTAAGTTCCTGTAGATAGCTGTGATATACTAAGTTCCTGTAGATAGCTGTGATATACTAAGTTCCTGTAGATAGCTGTGATATACTAAGTTCCTGTAGATAGCTGTGATATACTAAGTTCCTGTAGATAGCTGTGATATACTAAGTTCCTGTAGATAGCTGTGATATACTAAGTTCCTGTAGATAGCTGTGATATACTAAGTTCCTGTAGATAGCTGTGATATACTAAGTTCCTGTAGATAGCTGTGATATACTAAGTTCCTGTAGATAGCCGTGATATACTAAGTTCCTGTAGATAGCTGTGATATACTAAGTTCCTGTAGATAGCTGTGATATACTAAGTTCCTGTAGATAGCTGTGATATACTAAGTTCCTGTAGATAGCTGTGATATACTAAGTTCCTGTAGATAGCTGTGATATACTAAGTTCCTGTAGATAAACAGATAGCTGTGATATACTAAGTTCCTGTAGATAGCTGTGATATACTAAGTTCCTGTAGATAGCTGTGATATACTAAGTTCCTGTAGATAGCTGTGATATACTAAGTTCCTGTAGATAGCTGTGATATACTAAGTTCCTGTAGATAGCTGTGATATACTAAGTTCCTGTAGATAAACAGATAGCTGTGATATACTAAGTTCCTGTAGATAGCTGTGATATACTAAGTTCCTGTAGATAGCCGTGATATACTAAGTTCCTGTAGATAGCTGTGATATACTAAGTTCCTGTAGATAGCTGTGATATACTAAGTTCCTGTAGATAGCTGTGATATACTAAGTTCCTGTAGATAGCTGTGATATACTAAGTTCCTGTAGATAGCTGTGATATACTAAGTTCCTGTAGATAGCTGTGATATACTAAGTTCCTGTAGATAGCTGTGATATACTAAGTTCCTGTAGATAGCTGTGATATACTAAGTTCCTGTAGATAGCTGTGATATACTAAGTTCCTGTAGATAGCTGTGATATACTAAGTTCCTGTAGATAGCTGTGATATACTAAGTTCCTGTAGATAGCTGTGATATACTAAGTTCCTGTAGATAGCTGTGATATACTAAGTTCCTGTAGATAGCTGTGATATACTAAGTTCCTGTAGATAGCTGTGATATACTAAGTTCCTGTAGATAGCTGTGATATACTAAGTTCCTGTAGATAGCTGTGATATACTAAGTTCCTGTAGATAGCTGTGATATACTAAGTTCCTGTAGATAGCTGTGATATACTAAGTTCCTGTAGATAGCTGTGATATACTAAGTTCCTGTAGATAAACAGATAGCTGTGATATACTAAGTTCCTGTAGATAGCTGTGATATACTAAGTTCCTGTAGATAGCTGTGATATACTAAGTTCCTGTAGATAGCTGTGATATACTAAGTTCCTGTAGATAGCTGTGATATACTAAGTTCCTGTAGATAGCTGTGATATACTAAGTTCCTGTAGATAGCTGTGATATACTAAGTTCCTGTAGATAGCTGTGATATACTAAGTTCCTGTAGATAGCTGTGATATACTAAGTTCCTGTAGATAGCTGTGATATACTAAGTTCCTGTAGATAGCTGTGATATACTAAGTTCCTGTAGATAGCTGTGATATACTAAGTTCCTGTAGATAGCTGTGATATACTAAGTTCCTGTAGATAGCTGTGATATACTAAGTTCCTGTAGATAGCCGTGATATACTAAGTTCCTGTAGATAGATGTGATATACTAAGTTCCTGTAGATAGCTGTGATATACTAAGTTCCTGTAGATAAACAGATAGCTGTGATATACTAAGTTCCTGTAGATAGCTGTGATATACTAAGTTCCTGTAGATAGCCGTGATATACTAAGTTCCTGTAGATAGCTGTGATATACTAAGTTCCTGTAGATAGCTGTGATATACTAAGTTCCTGTAGATAAACAGATAGCTGTGATATACTAAGTTCCTGTAGATAGCTGTGATATACTAAGTTCCTGTAGATAAACAGATAGCTGTGATATACTAAGTTCCTGTAGATAGCTGTGATATACTAAGTTCCTGTAGATAGCTGTGATATACTAAGTTCCTGTAGATAGCTGTGATATACTAAGTTCCTGTAGATAGCTGTGATATACTAAGTTCCTGTAGATAGCCGTGATATACTAAGTTCCTGTAGATAGCTGTGATATACTAAGTTCCTGTAGATAGCTGTGATATACTAAGTTCCTGTAGATAAACAGATAGCTGTGATATACTAAGTTCCTGTAGATAGCTGTGATATACTAAGTTCCTGTAGATAAACAGATAGCTGTGATATACTAAGTTCCTGTAGATAGCTGTGATATACTAAGTTCCTGTAGATAGCTGTGATATACTAAGTTCCTGTAGATAGCTGTGATATACTAAGTTCCTGTAGATAGCTGTGATATACTAAGTTCCTGTAGATAGCTGTGATATACTAAGTTCCTGTAGATAAACAGATAGCTGTGATATACTAAGTTCCTGTAGATAAACAGATAGCTGTGATATACTAAATTCCTGTAGATAAACAGATAGCCGTGATATACTAAGTTCCTGTAGATAAACAGATAGCTGTGATATACTAAGTTCCTGTAGATAAACAGATAGCTGTGATATACTAAGTTCCTGTAGATAAACAGATAGCTGTGATATACTAAGTTCCTGTAGATAAACAGATAGCTGCGATATACTAAGTTCCTGTGGATAAACAGATAGCTGTGATATACTAAGTTCCTGTAGATAGCTGTGATATACTAAGTTCCTGTAGATAGCTGTGATATACTAAGTTCCTGTAGATAGCTGTGATATACTAAGTTCCTGTAGATAGCTGTGATATACTAAGTTCCTGTAGATAGCTGTGATATACTAAGTTCCTGTAGATAGCTGTGATATACTAAGTTCCTGTAGATAGCTGTGATATACTAAGTTCCTGTAGATAGCTGTGATATACTAAGTTCCTGTAGATAGCTGTGATATACTAAGTTCCTGTAGATAGCTGTGATATACTAAGTTCCTGTAGATAGCTGTGATATACTAAGTTCCTGTAGATAGCTGTGATATACTAAGTTCCTGTAGATAGCTGTGATATACTAAGTTCCTGTAGATAGCTGTGATATACTAAGTTCCTGTACATAGCTGTGATATACTAAGTTCCTGTAGATAGCTGTGATATACTAAGTTCCTGTAGATAGCTGTGATATACTAAGTTCCTGTAGATAGCTGTGATATACTAAGTTCCTGTAGATAGCTGTGATATACTAAGTTCCTGTAGATAAACAGATAGCTGTGATATACTAAGTTCCTGTAGATAGCTGTGATATACTAAGTTCCTGTAGATAGCTGTGATATACTAAGTTCCTGTAGATAGCTGTGATATACTAAGTTCCTGTAGATAGCTGTGATATACTAAGTTCCTGTAGATAGCTGTGATATACTAAGTTCCTGTAGATAGCTGTGATATACTAAGTTCCTGTAGATAGCTGTGATATACTAAGTTCCTGTAGATAGCTGTGATATACTAAGTTCCTGTAGATAGCTGTGATATACTAAGTTCCTGTAGATAGCTGTGATATACTAAGTTCCTGTAGATAGCTGTGATATACTAAGTTCCTGTAGATAGCTGTGATATACTAAGTTCCTGTAGATAGCTGTGATATACTAAGTTCCTGTAGATAGCTGTGATATACTAAGTTCCTGTAGATAGCTGTGATATACTAAGTTCCTGTAGATAGCCGTGATATACTAAGTTCCTGTAGATAGCTGTGATATACTAAGTTCCTGTAGATAGCTGTGATATACTAAGTTCCTGTAGATAAACAGATAGCTGTGATATACTAAGTTCCTGTAGATAGCTGTGATATACTAAGTTCCTGTAGATAGCCGTGATATACTAAGTTCCTGTAGATAGCTGTGATATACTAAGTTCCTGTAGATAGCTGTGATATACTAAGTTCCTGTAGATAAACAGATAGCTGTGATATACTAAGTTCCTGTAGATAGCTGTGATATACTAAGTTCCTGTAGATAAACAGATAGCTGTGATATACTAAGTTCCTGTAGATAGCTGTGATATACTAAGTTCCTGTAGATAGCTGTGATATACTAAGTTCCTGTAGATAGCTGTGATATACTAAGTTCCTGTAGATAGCTGTGATATACTAAGTTCCTGTAGATAGCTGTGATATACTAAGTTCCTGTAGATAGCTGTGATATACTAAGTTCCTGTAGATAAACAGATAGCTGTGATATACTAAGTTCCTGTAGATAAACAGATAGCTGTGATATACTAAATTCCTGTAGATAAACAGATAGCCGTGATATACTAAGTTCCTGTAGATAAACAGATAGCTGTGATATACTAAGTTCCTGTAGATAAACAGATAGCTGTGATATACTAAGTTCCTGTAGATAAACAGATAGCTGTGATATACTAAGTTCCTGTAGATAAACAGATAGCTGCGATATACTAAGTTCCTGTGGATAAACAGATAGCTGTGATATACTAAGTTCCTGTAAATAAACAGATAGTTGTGATACGTTCCTTGACTGAGGCCATGTCAGATCCAGGAGGGCTTGTCTCCCAACCATCTGAAGAAAGCCAAGCTCATGTTCTTCTACAGCAGATACCCTTCATCCAACATGCTCAAGACGTTCTTCTCAGACGTCAAGGTACGGCTCACCTGTCTTCTCCTCTGACATTTATTAGAACAGGTAGGCTGACCTTATTTTCTCTCTCTCTCTCTCTCTCTCTCTCTCTCTCTCTCTCTCTCCCTCTCTCTCTCTCTCTCATCCGTTGTTCCTCCCCTTGTTTTTTCACTTTCACTTTCCGTCACCCTGTGGCCATTATATATATCACCCTATTCCATTATATATATCACCCTATTCAATTATATATATCACCCTGTGGCCATTATATATACCACCCTATTCCATTATATATATCACCCTATTCCATTATATATACCACCCTATTCCATTATATATATCACCCTGTGGCCATTATATATATCACCCTATTCAATTATATATATCACCCTGTGCCATTATATATATCACCCTATTCCATTATATATATCACCCTATTCAATTATATATATCACCCTATTCCATTATATATACCACCCTATTCCATTATATATACCACCCTATTCCATAATATATATCACCCTATTCCATAATATATATCACCCTATTCCATTATATATACCACCCTATTCCATTATATATATCACCCTGTGGCCATTATATATATCACCCTATTCAATTATATATATCACCCTGTGCCATTATATATATCACCCTATTCCATGATATATACCACCCTATTCCATTATATATACCATTATATATATCACCCTATTCCATAATATATATCACCCTATTCCATTATATATATCACCCTATTCCATTATATATATCACCCTGTGGCCATTATATATATCACCCTATTCCATTATATATATCACCCTATTCCATTATATATACCATTATATATATCACCCTATGCCATTATATATATCACCCTATTCCATTATATATACCACCCTATTCCATTATATATATCACCCTATTCCATTATATATATCACCCTGTGGCCATTATATATATCACCCTGTTCCATTATATATACCATTATATATATCACCCTATTCCATAATATATACCATTATATATATCACCCTATTCCATTATATATACCATTATATATATCACCCTATGCCATTATATATATCACCCTATTCCATTATATATACCACCCTATTCCATTATATATATCACCCTATTCCATTATATATATCACCCTGTGGCCATTATATATATCACCCTATTCCATTATATATACCATTATATATATCACCCTATTCCATAATATATACCACCCTATTCCATTATATATCACCCTATTCCATTATATATATCACCCTGTGGCCATTATATATATCACCCTATTCCATTATATATATCACCCTGTGGCCATTATATATACCACCCTATTCCATTATATATATCACCCTATTCCATTATATATATCACCCTGTGGCCATTATATATATCACCCTGTGGCCATTATATATATCACCCTATTCCATTATATATATCACCCTATTCCATTATATATATCACCCTATTCCATTATATATATCACCCTATTCCGTTTCTCCACTCTGTTTCTGCCCGTGTGTGTGTGTTTTGGTTTTACCTGAAGTCCTCACAGGGATAGTAAAACAAGGAAAATGTAGCTTTTCCCAAAAAGGAAAGAAACTATTTTAGGTTTAGGGGTTAGGATTAAGGGTTAGGATTAGGATTAAGGGTTAGGGTTAGGATTAAGGGTTAGGGTTAAGGGTTAGGATTAAGGGTTAGGGTTAGGATTAAGGGTTAGGATTAGGATTAAGGGTTAGGATTAAGGGTTAGGGTTAAGGGTTAGGATTAAGGGTTAGGGTTAGGATTAAGGGTTAGGGTTAGGATTAAGGGTTAGGGTTAGGGGTTAGGATTAAGGGTTAGGGGTTAGGATTAAGGGTTAGGGTTAGGATTAAGGGTTAGGGTTAGGATTAAGGGTTAGGGGTTAGGATTAAGGGTTAGGGGTTAGGATTAAGGGTTAGGATTAAGGGTTAGGGTTAGGATTAAGGGTTAGGGTTAGGATTAAGGGTTAGGGTTAGGGTTAGGGGTTAGGATTAAGGGTTAGGGTTAGGGTTAGGGGTTAGGATTAAGGGTTAGGGTTAGGGGTTAGGATTAGGGGTTAGGGTTAAGGGTTAGGGTTAGGGTTAGGATTAAGGGTTAGGGTTAGGGGTTAGGATTAAGGGTTAGGGTTAGGGTTAGGGGTTAGGATTAAGGGTTAGGGTTAGGGGTTAGGATTAGGGGTTAGGGTTAAGGGTTAGGATTAAGGGTTAGGGTTAGGGGTTAGGATTAAGGGTTAGGGTTAGGGGTTAGGATTAGGGTTAGGATTAAGGGTTAGGGTTAGGATTAAGGGTTAGGGTTAGGGGTTAGGATTAAGGGTTAGGGTTAGGGGTTAGGATTAAGGGTTAGGGTTAGGGGTTAGGATTAAGGGTTAGGATTAAGGGTTAGGGTTAAGTGTTAGGTTTAGGGGTTAGGATTAAGGGTTAGGGTTAGAGTTAGGGTTAGGCTTAGGGGTTAGGATTAAGGGTTAGGGTTAGAGTTAGGGTTAGGCTTAGGGGTTAGGATTAAGGGTTAGGGTTAGGGGTTAGGATTAAGGGTTAGGGTTAGAGTTAGGGTTAGGCTTAGGCTTAGGGGTTAGGATTAAGGGTTAGGGTTAGGGGTTAGGATTAAGGGTTAGGGTTAGGGGTTAGGATTAAGGGTTAGGGTTAGGAGTTAGGATTAAGGGTTAGGGTTAAGGGTTAGGATTAAGGGTTAGGGTTAAGGGTTAGGATTAAGGGTTAGGGTTAAATGTTAGGTTTAGGGGTTAGGATTAAGGGTTAGGGTTAGAGTTAGGGTTAGGTTTAGGGGTTAGGATTAAGGGTTAGGGTTAGAGTTAGGGTTAGGTTTAGGGGTTAGGATTAAGGGTTAGGGTTAAGTGTTAGAGTCGGGGTTGGAATTAGGTTCAAATTTATGGTTATGGGTTAGGGTTAGTATTAGGTTCAGGTTTATGGTTATGGCTTAGGGTTAGAATTAGGTTCAGGTTTATGGTTATGGGTTAGGGTTAGAATTAGGTTCAGGTTTATGGTTATGGGTTAGGGTTAGAATTAGGTTCAGGTTTATGGTTATGGGTTAGGGTTAGTATTAGGTTCAGGTTTATGGTTATGGGTTAGGGTTAGAATTAGGTTCAGGTTTATGGTTATGGGTTAGAATTAGGTTCAGGTTTATGGTTATGGGTTAGGGTTAGGGTTAGGGGTTAGGGGTTAGAGGTTATGGGTTATGGAAAAATAGGATTTTGAATGGAAATCAATTGTTTGGTCCCCACAAGGATAGTAGAACAAACGTGTGTGTGTGTGACACTGGCACAGATGGGACACAGAGGGGCGTTTTGCCAACTCTCTATCGCCCAATTACAATTACTGGCCTTGATCTGATAGGGGAGGAGGGGGGGGGGGGGGGGCAGAGATGGAGAGGCCCCACTTTCTCTATCTCTCTCACAGACAAATGCACACACACATGCTGCTTTCAACACTAAACCAGCCCTGATATACACACAGCTCTCCTCTAGCGATATGTCCCATACCTTCAGATTTTCCATGTGATTCCATGTGACTGTATTTATAAAGGGGGGTGATTATTGCCGGGCATAAAACTGAACATGCAGGCAACAGAATAACCAACAGTACATATACTAGGAGACACAGGCAGCTCACACAAGCACACACACACACACACACACACACACACAGGCCTACACAGACGCACATTCCCACTCTGTTTGGCTGTTTATTTGGACTGGGAGAAAAGGGGGGGAGCTGGGAAAAGGACAGAGCACAGGGAGGGGAGAACAAACAAATTAAAAACACAACTCGACAGCACCAAAACAAAAGGCAGTGATTGTGTGGTATTTACGAGGTGGGTTTTGTTGTTTGATATGAGCGTACGGTTGCTCAACGCACTGACAGATTTAGGACGTATTATTCAAATGAGAAGCATACACACACACACACACACACACACAAACCAGCTGCCCTACCCGGGCCTGTATCTACGGCGACCACTTCCTCACGGCAACGCCGCATCCCTCGTTGAGCTGCCGTGGCAACCGTTGTCGGCAGCGGGAGGGTTGATAAGTGTACAGTACCTGCTCCTAGCCCTAAGAACACAATGTCCACATGTAAACAGATGTGGGGTTAGGGTTAGGGTTAGGGTTAGGAGCTAGGGTCCATCAATTCGTTTTGAGAAGTGGAACTTGGTCAACCAACACAAAAAACCTCATATGTTCAACTTCATTTAATAAAAAATAAATAATAAACATGTTTTCACGTCTCAAAAGGTTAAATAAAAAAAATGTATATAATAAGTGCTTATTAATTGTCAAATGAAGTAACAGGATTGAACATTTCATTTTAAATCAGCCATAAATTCCATTGTGACAGGGGGGGGAGATTAAACCTTGTTCTGTGCAACAGGGAGTGTAAATTGAAGGCAAGCTTCTAGCCTGTCTATATCTATGGAGAAGAGGGTTGACTTGTTCTGCTCTACCCACTCAGTTTTCCCCCACAAAACACCAGGAAATGGCCATACAGAGTAGAGCCGGCTTTTTACACTATAATTTGACTATTAGATATTCAATGTTTCTCTAGAATTATTATTTTTTTAAACGAGAGTTCAGTTCACGTAACAGGTTTGACCTTAGAATGAGGGACAGATGTAAATGAATCACTAATCACATTAAATAAATAATCATCAGAAGAAGAAGAAGAAGGAACTTCCTGGAAGTCACAGAGTGTGAATGGAGGAACATGTGAAAATGGAGAATTCTGACACATTAGTTAAGTCTTTATTCATATACATTTTGGGGGGGGGGGGGGGGGGGGTTGTATTGAATTCTCCACGTGGTCTGTATTAAAGGGTACTTAATTTAATATAACAGACTTTAATTATTATTATTATTATTATTTTAAATAAAACGCACTCGTTTCATGGAACAACCCATGTGATTTCATCACAATGGCTACAGCACCTTCGGAAAGCAATTCACACGCCATGATTTTATATTTTATAGACATTTTGTTGTGTTTCAGCCGGAATTTAAAATGGATCAAATGTAGATTTTTTTGAGTCACTGATCTATACACAATACCCCATAATGTCAAAGTGGAAATATGTTTTTTTAGAAATGAAAAAGCTGAAATGTCTTGATGTCAGTAACTATTCAATCTTTTTGTTAAATAAGTTCAGGAGTAAAAATGTGCTTGACAAGTCACAAAGTAAGTTGCATGGACTCACTTTGTGTGCAAAAATAGTGTTTAAAATGTTTGTTTTTGAAATTACTATCTCATCTCTGTGACCCCACACATACAATTATCTGTAAGGTCCCTCAGTCCAGCAGTGAATTTCAAACACAGATTCAACCACACAGACCAGGGAGGTTTTCCAATGCCTCAACAAATAAAGGCAACTATTGGTAGATGGGTAATACAAAAAAGCAGACATTGAATATCCCTTTGAGCATGGTGAAGTTATCAATTACACTTTGGATGGTGTATCAATACACCCAGTCACTGCAAAGATACAGGTGTCCTTCTTAACTCAGTTGCCGGAGAGGAAGGAAACCTCTCACCATTACCAATAATGGGGGAGGTTAGCACGTCTTGGGGGTATGATATTTGACCCTCCTTAACTTTCTCACTCATCATTGTTCACGATTAATTTAGGGTTATCCATACTCCTGTTAGCATCCACATTAATGTAGAAGTGTTTAAAAACATATTATATTCTTATTTACAATTAAAGTGACTTCAAAATAACACAATGCATTATTATTCACCATTGTTACCTTTATTTAACCAGGCAAGTCAGTTAAGAACAAATTCTTATTTTCAATGACGGCCTAGGAACAGTGGGTTAACTGCCTGTTCAGGGGCAGAACGACAGATTTGCACCTTGTCAGCTCGGGGGTTTGAACTTGCAACCTTCCGGTTACTAGTCCAACGCTCTAACCACTAGGCTACCCTGCCGCCCCGGCGGATTTCTATTGGGCACAGAATAATCAGAAACACAACCAAAACAAACAGGAAATACATCCAATACGTTTGTAGAGTCACAAGCTGGATGTAGTCATTGCGTGGTTGCAATAGGCCACCAAATACTAAACCTTTGACTACTTTATTTGTACAAATCTTTAATTATGACCCCCTTACCTTTTTGAGAGAGAAAAAAGTATTTATTGTTAAACAAAATCTCTTTGTTTGAGCAGTTC
>NC_143046.1:87595000-87657500 GCF_057628025.1 Oncorhynchus mykiss
AGATACAGTACACACACACACACACAGATATACAGTTAATATACAGGGGTTAACTGGTCTAGGAACAGTGGGTTAACTGATCTAGGAACAGTGGGTTAACTGGTCTAGGAACAGTGGGTTAACTGCCTTGTTCAGGGGCAGAATGACAGATTTGTACCTTGTCAGCTCGGGGGTTTGAACTTGCAACCTTCAGGTTACTAGTCCAACGCTCTAACCGCTAGGCTACCCTCACTGGGTCATGGCTCCGACGTACCTGCTCTCACTTGGGGCCACAGCCAGGCCACTGGTGCTTTTCAACCCTTCACATTTACATAACAATGGCTAACTGTGAACTTTGACACCTTCTCACAAAAAAAAAAAAATTAAAAAATGATTTGATGATGCAAAGGTTGTTGATTCTCACAAGTCGTCACTGTCATCCGTAGCTATGGAAACACTGGTGACACTGGTGTGTGTGGGGGAGGGGGGAGGGGGGGGGGGGGGGGGGGGGGGTAGGTCACCAGTGAAATGCTTCTATAGAGACACACACACACACACACTAATTACATAGTGAAAGCGATTGTCGTTTTGACCTGACCCATCATCTCTGTGATGAGACGTCTGGGTTTGTGAGTGGTATCACACACACACACACACACACACACACACACACACACACACAGTGTGGTATATGTTGAGGAAGTGTACTTAAGACCTTGTTTGAGAGCTTGTTAGATCTCTGTAGTGACGAGAAGTTAACTCTAATTACACCCTCG
Organism: Oncorhynchus mykiss; assembly: GCF_057628025.1. Lineage (NCBI taxonomy): Eukaryota > Metazoa > Chordata > Actinopteri > Salmoniformes > Salmonidae > Oncorhynchus > Oncorhynchus mykiss. Next base: position 87,595,756 of record NC_143046.1, read on the forward strand.
TTATAGCCAAGATACCCCCTTCTGACTCCACACACACACACACACACACACACACACAACTCAGAAGACATACTAGAGTCTGGTAGCTACTAGACAGAGTGAATAATGAAGAGTTCCATTTGATATAAATTTGCCCTTCACTGAATTACCTAGAATATCTATTGAAATGTAATTATTTTATAAATGCTGTTAAAAATCTGATCCCAATCAAAGTCATTTAAATAAAATAGCATCAAATAAAATGATAATCTGAAGATGGAGGTTAGTATTTCCAATCTAAATGTACCATCAACATCCTTCTGATGTCTCTAAATGTACCATCAACATCCTTCTGATGTCTCTAAACGTCCCATCAACATCCTTCTGATGTCTCTAAACGTCCCCCACCATCAACATCCTTCTGATGTCTCTAAATGTACCATCAACATCCTTCTGATGTCTCTAAATGTACCATCAACATCCTTCTGATGTCTCTAAACGTCCCCCCACCATCAACATCCTTCTGATGTCTCTAAACGTCCCCCACCATCAACATCCTTCTGATGTCTCTAAACGTCCCATCAACATCCTTCTGATGTCTCTAAACGTCCCATCAACATCCTTCTGATGTCTCTAAATGTCCCATCAACATCCTTCTGATGTCTCTAAACGTCCCCCACCATCAACATCCTTCTGATGTCTCTAAACGTCCCATCAACATCCTTCTGATGTCTCTAAACGTCCCCCACCATCAACATCCTTCTGATGTCTCTAAATGTACCATCAACATCCTTCTGATGTCTCTAAATGTACCATCAACATCCTTCTGATGTCTCTAAATGTACCATCAACATCCTTCTGATGTCTCTAAATGTACCATCAACATCCTTCTGATGTCTCTAAACGTCCCCCACCATCAACATCCTTCTGATGTCTCTAAACGTCCCATCAACAGCCTTCTGATGTCTCTAAACGTCCCCCACCATCAACATCCTTCTGATGTCTCTAAACGTCCCATCAACATCCTTCTGATGTCTCTAAACGTCCCCCACCATCAACATCCTTCTGATGTCTCTAAATGTACCATCAACATCCTTCTGATGTCTCTAAACGTCCCCCACCATCAACATCCTTCTGATGTCTCTAAACGTCCCATCAACATCCTTCTGATGTCTCTAAACGTCCCCCACCATCAACATCCTTCTGATGTCTCTAAATGTACCATCAACATCCTTCTGATGTCTCTAAACGTCCCCCACCATCAACATCCTTCTGATGTCTCTAAATGTACCATCAACATCCTTCTGATGTCTCTAAACGTCCCCCACCATCAACATCCTTCTGATGTCTCTAAATGTACCATCAACATCCTTCTGATGTCTCTAAATGTACCATCAACATCCTTCTGATGTCTCTAAATGTACCATCAACATCCTTCTGATGTCTCTAAATGTACCATCAACATCCTTCTGATGTCTCTAAATGTACCATCAACATCCTTCTGATGTCTCTAAACGTCCCCCACCATCAACATCCTTCTGATGTCTCTAAACGTCCCATCAACATCCTTCTGATGTCTCTAAATGTACCATCAACATCCTTCTGATGTCTCTAAACGTCCCCCACCATCAACATCCTTCTGATGTCTCTAAACGTCCCATCAACAGCCTTCTGATGTCTCTACACGTCCCCCACCATCAACATCCTTCTGATGTCTCTAAACGTCCCCCACCATCAACATCCTTCTGATGTCTCTAAACGTCCCCCACCATCAACATCCTTCTGATGTCTCTAAACGTCCCATCAACAGCCTTCTGATGTCTCTAAACGTCCCCCACCATCAACATCCTTCTGATGTCTCTAAACGTCCCATCAACAGCCTTCTGATGTCTCTAAACGTCCCCCACCATCAACATCCCTGATGTCTCTAAACATCCCCCACCATCAACATCCTTCTGATGTCTCTAAACGTCCCATCAACATCCTTCTGATGTCTCTAAATGTACCATCAACATCCTTCTGATGTCTCTAAACGTCCCATCAACAGCCTTCTGATGTCTCTAAACGTCCCCCACCATCAACATCCTTCTGATGTCTCTAAACGTCCCATCAACATCCTTCTGATGTCTCTAAACGTCCCATCAACATCCTTCTGATGTCTCTAAACGTCCCATCAACATCCTTCTGATGTCTCTAAACGTCCCCCACCATCAACATCCTTCTGATGTCTCTAAACGTCCCCCACCATCAACATCCTTCTGATGTCTCTAAATGTACCATCAACATCCTTCTGATGTCTCTAAATGTACCATCAACATCCTTCTGATGTCTCTAAACGTCCCCCACCATCAACATCCTTCTGATGTCTCTAAACGTCCCATCAACAGCCTTCTGATGTCTCTAAACGTCCCCCACCATCAACATCCTTCTGATGTCTCTAAACGTCCCATCAACATCCTTCTGATGTCTCTAAACGTCCCATCAACATCCTTCTGATGTCTCTAAACGTCCCATCAACATCCTTCTGATGTCTCTAAACGTCCCCCACCATCAACATCCTTCTGATGTCTCTAAACGTCCCCCACCATCAACATCCTTCTGATGTCTCTAAATGTACCATCAACATCCTTCTGATGTCTCTAAATGTACCATCAACATCCTTCAGATGTCTCTAAACGTCCCCCACCATCAACATCCTTCTGATGTCTCTAAACGTCCCATCAACAGCCTTCTGATGTCTCTAAACGTCCCCCACCATCAACATCCTTCTGATGTCTCTAAACGTCCCATCAACATCCTTCTGATGTCTCTAAACGTCCCATCAACATCCTTCTGATGTCTCTAAACGTCCCATCAACATCCTTCTGATGTCTCTAAACGTCCCCCACCATCAACATCCTTCTGATGTCTCTAAACGTCCCCCACCATCAACATCCTTCTGATGTCTCTAAATGTACCATCAACATCCTTCTGATGTCTCTAAATGTACCATCAACATCCTTCAGATGTCTCTAAACGTCCCCCACCATCAACATCCTTCTGATGTCTCTAAACGTCCCCCACCATCAACATCCTTCTGATGTCTCTAAACGTCCCATCAACAGCCTTCTGATGTCTCTAAACGTCCCCCACCATCAACATCCTTCTGATGTCTCTAAACGTCCCATCAACATCCTTCTGATGTCTCTAAACGTCCCATCAACATCCTTCTGATGTCTCTAAACGTCCCATCAACATCCTTCTGATGTCTCTAAACGTCCCCCACCATCAACATCCTTCTGATGTCTCTAAACGTCCCCCACCATCAACATCCTTCTGATGTCTCTAAATGTACCATCAACAGCCTTCTGATGTCTCTAAATGTACCATCAACAGCCTTCTGATGTCTCTAAATGTACCATCAACAGCCTTCTGATGTCTCTAAATGTACCATCAACAGCCTTCTGATGTCTCTCTCTGTGGGACATGTAAATCAGGTCGGGGTGAATTCAAGACAATTCAGGAAGTGTACTGAAATTACAGGCAATTCTCCTCTTTTCAGTTAGGAACATTTGGAAGTGGAATTGAAATGTAATGTGTGTGTGTGTGTGTGTGTGTGTGTGTGTGTGTGTGTGTGTGTGTTTGTTTGTTTCCCCCTAACACCTCCCCTCAGGGCTTCCCTCCACTGAAAACACCCTGTCAGGGAAACACAATAGGGATGACACTCTCTCTCTTTTCATCACAAACTCCACCTGGCATTCTCCGAACTCAGCCGTTTTCTCTCTCCTTCACTCTTTCTGTCTCTTTATCTGTCTGTCTTTTTTGTTTGTGCTGATCGTGGATTGGTTTGGTATGTGTGTTTGTGTGTGTTTTCAGCAGGGGGTTAGCGGGGGTTAGCGGCGGTTAGTGGGGGTTAGTTTGGTATGTGTGTTTGTGTGTTTTCAGCATGCTTGTGTGTGTGTGTGTGTGTGTGTGTGTTTGGGAATGTCATTTGTTTCTCTGTGTGTCGTATCCGTCCCGTGGGAAAGACTTCTGGAAGCCAGGGCCTGCTAGTGTCTGTCACTACAACAACATCAATATAACGTTACTACAACATCACTACAATGTTACTACAACATCACTACAACGTCACTACAACATTAACTACAACGTCACCACAACGTCACAACAATGTCACTACAACATTAACTACAACGTCACTACAACATTAACTACATGGTTACTACGTCACTACAACATCAGTACAACGTCACTGCAAAAACACTACGTCACTACAAAATTACTACAACATCACTACAACATCTCTACAATGTCACTACAACACTACTACAACGTCACTACAACGTTACTACAACGTCACTACAACATCTCTACAACGTCACTACAACATCACTACAACATTACTACAACATCACTACAACATCTCTACAACGTCACTACAACATTAACTACAACATCACAACAACGTCACTGTAACATCACTACAACAATACAGTCTTAGTCTGCTCAACATGTGTGTGCATGCTTCGATGTATTAGTGTGTTTGACCAAATGCCCATTGTGTGTGTGTGTGTGTGTAGTGTGTGTGTGTGTGTGTGAGTGTGTTTAGTGTGGTGTGTGTGTGTTTAGTGTGTGTGTGTGTGTGTGTGTGTGTGTAGGGTGCTACGGGGAGCTTTAGAGAGGCTTTGTGTTGGACAGAAAGAGAGACGGACAAAAGAGCAACGCAACAATTCAGCAATTAACACTCACACACACACACACACACACACACACTAAACACGCTCACACACACACACTCACACACACTAAACACACTCACACACACACACACACACACTCACACACACACACACACACACACAAACACACACACACACACACTTACACACACACACTACACACACACACACACACTAAACACACACACACACACACACACACTAAACACACTCTCACACACACACACACACACACACACTCTCACACACACACACTAAACACACACACACACACCGCTAAAACATGCCCACTTATTCTTCATGTTGTCACCCTCTGACATCCCTGAAAAATGCCTCCGTTGATCTTTCCTTCTCCCTCCTTCTATCCTTCCTCTCCCCCCCTCCCGTTGCCTTGTCCCCCCCCCCGTTGCCTTGTTTCCTCCTCTCCCGTTGCCTTGTTCCCCCCCTCCCATTGCCTTGTTCCCCCCCGTTGCCTTGTTTCCCCCCCGTTGCCTTGTCCCCCCCCCCCCCCCCGTTGCCTTGTCCCCCCCCCCCCGTTGCCTTGTTTCCCCCCCTCCCGTTGCCTTGTTTCCCCCCCTCCCGTTGCCTTGTTTCCCCCCCTCCCGTTGCCTTGTTTCCCCCCCTCCCGTTGCCTTGTTTCCCCCCCTCCCGTTGCCTTGTTTCCCCCCCTCCCGTTGCCTTGTTTCCCCCCTCCCGTTGCCTTGTTTCCCCCCCTCCCGTTGCCTTGTTTCCCCCCCTTCCGTTGCCTTGTTCCCCCCCCCCCCCGTTGCCTTGTTTCCCCCCCTCCCGTTGCCTTGTTTCCCCCCCTCCCGTTGCCTTGGTTCCCCCCCTCCCGTTGCCTTGTTTCCCCCCTCCCGTTGCCTTGTTTCCCCCCCTCTCGTTGCCTTGGTTTCCCCCCCTCCCGTTGCCTTGGTTCCCCCACTCTCCCTTGTTCCTATGAGACAATGTCTTGTAACAATGCCTGTTCTAATCTCCATGTCAAAGCTGTTTTACCCCTCACTAAACACACACACACACACACACACACATACACACACACACACACACACACACACACACACACACACACACACACACACACACACATAGTAAGAGCAGGGACATCACACAGACACTGTTATGTAGTATTACTAAAGAGAATATGTAACATATAAAATGTAATATAGTATAATGTGTAACATAATATAAAATGTAATATAAGAGAATATGTAATGTAACATAATATGTAATATAATATAATATGTAATATAATATAATATGTAATATAATATAATATGTAATATAATATAATATGTAATATAATATGTAATATAATATGTAATATAATATAATATGTAATATAATATAATATGTAATATAATATAATATGTAATATAATATGTAATATAATATGTAATATAATATAATATGTAATATAATATAATATGTAATATAATATAATATGTAATATAATATAATATGTAATATAATATAATATGTAATATAATATGTAATATAATATAATATGTAATATAATATAATATGTAATATAATATGTAATATAATATAATATGTAATATAATATAATATGTAATATAATATAATATGTAATATAATATGTAATATAATATAATATGTAATATAATATGTAATATAATATGTAATATAATATAATATGTAATATAATATGTAATATAATATGTAATATAATATAATATGTAATATAATATGTAATATAATATGTAATATAATATAATATGTAATATAATATAATATGTAATATAATATGTAATATAATATGTAATATAATATAATATGTAATATAATATGTAATATAATATAATATGTAATATAATATAATATGTAATATAATATAATATGTAATATAATATAATATGTAATATAATATGTAATATAATATGTAATATAATATGTAATATAATATGTAATATAATATAATATGTAATATAATATAATATGTAATATAATATAATATGTAATATAATATGTAATATAATATAATATGTAATATAATATAATATGTAATATAATATAATATGTAATATAATATAATATGTAATATAATATGTAATATAATATGTAATATAATATGTAATATAATATAATATGTAATATAATATGTAATATAATATAATATGTAATATAATATGTAATATAATATAATATGTAATATAATATGTAATATAATATGTAATATAATATGTAGTATAATATGTAATGTAATATAATATGTAATATAATATAATATGTAATATAATATAATATGTAATATAATATAATATGTAATATAATATAATATGTAATATAATATGTAATATAATATGTAATATAATATAATATGTAATATAATATGTAATATAATATAATATGTAATATAATATGTAATATAATATAATATGTAATATAATATGTAATATAATATGATATGTAATATAATATAATATGTAATATAATATAATATGTAATATAATATAATATGTAATATAATATAATATGTAATATAATATAATATGTAATATAATATGTAATATAATATAATATGTAATATAATATAATATGTAATATAATATAATATGTAATATAATATAATATGTAATATAATATAATATGTAATATAATATGTAATATAATATAATATGTAATATAATATAATATGTAATATAATATATAATATAATATGTAATATAATATAATATGTAATATAATATAATATGTAATATAATATAATATGTAATATAATATGTAATATAATATAATATGTAATATAATATGTAATATAATATGTAATATAATATGTAATATAATATAATATGTAATATAATATGTAATATAATATGTAATATAATATAATATGTAATATAATATGTAATATAATATGTAATATAATATGTAATATAATGTAATATAATATGTAATATAATATAATATGTAATATAATATAATATGTAATATAATATAATATGTAATATAATATAATATGTAATATAATATAATATGTAATATAATATGTAATATAATATAATATGTAATATAATATAATATGTAATATAATATAATATGTAATATAATATAATATGTAATATAATATGTAATATAATATAATATGTAATATAATATGTAATATAATATAATATAATATGTAATATAATATAATATGTAATATAATATAATATGTAATATAATATAATATGTAATATAATATAATATGTAATATAATATAATATGTAATATAATATAATATGTAATATAATATGTAATATAATATAATATGTAATATAATATGTAATATAATATAATATGTAATATAATATAATATGTAATATAATATAATATGTAATATAATATAATATGTAATATAATATAATATGTAATATAATATGTAATATATTATGTAATATAATATAATATGTAATATAATATAATATGTAATATAATATGTAATATAATATGTAATATAATATAATATGTAATATAATATGTAATATAATATAATATGTAATATAATATGTAATATAATATGTAATATAATATAATATGTAATATAATATGTAATATAATATGTAATATAATATAATATGTAATATAATATAATATGTAATATAATATAATATGTAATATAATATGTAATATAATATGTAATATAATATAATATGTAATATAATATAATATGTAATATAATATAATATGTAATATAATATGTAATATAATATGTAATATAATATAATATGTAATATAATATAATATGTAATATAATATAATATGTAATATAATATAATATGTAATATAATATAATATATCATATAATAGGTAATATAATATATAATATAATAGGTAATATAATATAATATGTAATATAATATAATATGTAATATAATATAATATGTAATATAATATAATATGTAATATAATATGTAATATAATATGTAATATAATATAATATGTAATATAATATAATATGTAATATAATATAATATGTAATATAATATGTAATATAATATAATATGTAATATAATATGTAATATAATATGTAATATAATATTATATGTAATACAATATAATATGTAATATAATATAATATATCATATAATAGGTAATATAATATAATATATAATATAATAGGTAATATAATAGGTAATATAATATAATATAATATATAATATAATATGTGATATAATATATAATATAATAGGTAATATAATATAATAGGTAATATAATATAATATATAATATAATATGTAATATAATATAATATATAATATAATAGGTAATATAATATAATATAATATATAATATAATATGTGATATAATATATAATATAATAGGTAATATAATATAATAAGTAATATAATATAATATATAATATAATAGGTAATATAATATGTAATATAATAGGTAATATAATATGTAATATAATATAATAGGTAATATAATATGTAATATAATAGGTAATATAATATGTAATATAATATAATATATAATATAATATGTAATATAATATAATATGTAATATAATAGGTAATATAATATAATATATAATATAATAGGTAATATAATATGTAATATAATATGTAATATAATATATAATATAATATGTAATATAATATAATATATAATATAATAGGTAATATAATATAATATATAATATAATAGGTAATATAATATAATATATAATATAATAGGTAATATAATATGTAATATAATATAATATGTAATATAATATAATATGTAATATAATATAATATGTAATATAATATAATATGTAATATAATAGGTAATATAATAGGTAATATAATATAATATATAATATGTAATATAATATAATATATAATATAATATATAATATAATATGTAATATAATATAATATAATATATAATATAATAGGTAATATAATATAATAGGTAATATAATATAATAGGTAATATAATATAATATGTAATATAATATGTAATATAATATATAATATAATATGTAATATAATATAATATAATATATAATATAATAGGTAATATAATATAATATAATATAATATGTAATATAATATGTAATATAATATAATATGTAATATAATATAATATATAATATAATATGTAATATAATATTATATGTAATACAATATAATATGTAATATAATATAATATATCATATAATAGGTAATATAATATGTAATATAATATAATATGTAATATAATATAATATGTAATATAATATAATATGTAATATAATATGTAATATAATAGGTAATATAATATAATATATAATATAATAGGTAATATAATAGGTAATATAATATAATATATAATATGTAATATAATATAATACATAATATAATATATAATATAATATGTAATATAATATAATATAATATATAATATAATAGGTAATATAATATAATATAATATAATATGTAATATAATATGTAATATAATATAATATGTAATATAATATAATATGTAATATAATATAATATGTAATATAATATGTAATATAATATTATATGTAATACAATATAATATGTAATATAATATAATATATCATATAATAGGTAATATAATATAATATATAATATAATAGGTAATATAATAGGTAATATAATATAATATAATATATAATATAATATGTGATATAATATATAATATAATATGTAATATAATATAATAGGTAATATAATATAATATATAATATAATAGGTAATATAATATGTAATATAATAGGTAATATAATATGTAATATAATATAATAGGTAATATAATATGTAATATAATAGGTAATATAATATGTAATATAATATAATATATAATATAATATGTAATATAATATAATATGTAATATAATAGGTAATATAATATAATATATAATATAATAGGTAATATAATATGTAATATAATATATAATATAATATGTAATATAATATAATATATAATATAATAGGTAATATAATATAATATATAATATAATAGGTAATATAATATGTAATATAATATAATATGTAATATAATATGTAATATAATATATAATATAATAGGTAATATAATATAATATATAATATAATATAATATAATATATAATATAATAGGTAATATAATATAATATATAATATAATAGGTAATATAATATAATATATAATATAATAGGTAATATAATAGGTAATATAATATAATATGTAATATAATATAATATAATATATAGTATAGTTGTTGGTTTATCTTCCTGTAACTTTGTAGCCAGTACAGTCTCCTTGTGTAGTTGTTGGTCTATCTTCCTGTAACTTTGTAGCCAGTACAGTCTCCTTGTGTAGTTGTTGGTTTATCTTCCTGTAACTTTGTAGCCAGTACAGTCTCCTTGTGTAGTTGTTGTTTTATCTTCCTGTAACTTTGTAGCCAGTACAGTCTCCTTGTGGAGTTGTTGTTTTATCTTCCTGTAACTTTGTAGCCAGTACAGTCTCCTTGTGTAGTTGTTGTTTTATCTTCCTGTAACTTTGTAGCCAGTACAGTCTCCATGTGTAGTTGTTGGTTTATCTTCCTGTAACTTTGTAGCCAGTACAGGCTCCTTGTGTAGTTGTTGTTTTATCTTCCTGTAACTTTGTAGCCAGTACAGTCTCCTTGTGTAGTTGTTGGTTTATCTTCCTGTAACTTTGTAGCCAGTACAGTCTCCATGTGTAGTTGTTGGTTTATCTTCCTGTAACTTTGTAGCCAGTACAGTCTCCTTGTGTAGTTGTTGGTTTATCTTCCTGTAACTTTGTAGCCAGTACAGTCTCCTTGTGTAGTTGTTGGTTTATCTTCCTGTAACTTTGTAGCCAGTACAGTCTCCTTGTGTAGTTGTTGTTTTATCTTCCTGTAACTTTGTAGCCAGTACAGTCTCCTTGTGTAGTTGTTGTTTTATCTTCCTGTAACTTTGTAGCCAGTACAGTCTCCTTGTGTAGTTGTTGTTTTATCTTCCTGTAACTTTGTAGCCAGTACAGTCTCCTTGTGTAGTTGTTGGTCTATCTTCCTGTAACTTTGTAGCCAGTACAGTCTCCTTGTGTAGTTGTTGGTTTATCTTCCTGTAACTTTGTAGCCAGTACAGTCTCCTTGTGTAGTTGTTGTTTTATCTTCCTGTAACTTTGTAGCCAGTACAGTCTCCTTGTGGAGTTGTTGTTTTATCTTCCTGTAACTTTGTAGCCAGTACAGTCTCCTTGTGTAGTTGTTGTTTTATCTTCCTGTAACTTTGTAGCCAGTACAGTCTCCATGTGTAGTTGTTGGTTTATCTTCCTGTAACTTTGTAGCCAGTACAGTCTCCTTGTGTAGTTGTTGTTTTATCTTCCTGTAACTTTGTAGCCAGTACAGTCTCCTTGTGTAGTTGTTGGTTTATCTTCCTGTAACTTTGTAGCCAGTACAGTCTCCATGTGTAGTTGTTGGTTTATCTTCCTGTAACTTTGTAGCCAGTACAGTCTCCTTGTGTAGTTGTTGGTTTATCTTCCTGTAACTTTGTAGCCAGTACAGTCTCCTTGTGTAGTTGTTGGTTTATCTTCCTGTAACTTTGTAGCCAGTACAGTCTCCTTGTGTAGTTGTTGTTTTATCTTCCTGTAACTTTGTAGCCAGTACAGTCTCCTTGTGTAGTTGTTGTTTTATCTTCCTGTAACTTTGTAGCCAGTACAGTCTCCTTGTGTAGTTGTTGTTTTATCTTCCTGTAACTTTGTAGCCAGTACAGTCTCCTTGTGTAGTTGTTGGTTTATCTTCCTGTAACTTTGTAGCCAGTACAGTCTCCTTGTGTAGTTGTTGGTTTATCTTCCTGTAACTTTGTAGCCAGTACAGTCTCCATGTGTAGTTGTTGGTTTATCTTCCTGTAACTTTGTAGCCAGTACAGTCTCCTTGTGTAGTTGTTGTTTTATCTTCCTGTAACTTTGTAGCCAGTACAGTCTCCTTGTGTAGTTGTTGGTTTATCTTCCTGTAACTTTGTAGCCAGTACAGTCTCCTTGTGTAGTTGTTGGTTTATCTTCCTGTAACTTTGTAGCCAGTACAGTCTCCATGTGTAGTTGTTGTTTTATCTTCCTGTAACTTTGTAGCCAGTACAGTCTCCATGTGTAGTTGTTGGTTTATCTTCCTGTAACTTTGTAGCCAGTACAGTCTCCATGTGTAGTTGTTGGTTTATCTTCCTGTAACTTTGTAGCCAGTACAGTCTCCTTGTGTAGTTGTTGGTTTATCTTCCTGTAACTGTGTAGCCAGTACAGTCTCCATGTGTAGTTGTTGGTTTATCTTCCTGTAACTTTGTAGCCAGTACAGTCTCCATGTGTAGTTGTTGGTTTATCTTCCTGTAACTTTGTAGCCAGTACAGTCTCCATGTGTAGCTGCATATTGCATCATGATTACATTATCTTTTCCAACTGTTCTGTTCTCTGGTGTTAATGTCTATTCTAGAATGCCCTTCTAACCAATCAGAAATTCGTATTTAAAAATGCTGTGGTATAAACATGTTTTAAACAGACAGTGTAGTTTAATATTACTGAAGGACAGGAATCATAATAATTAATAATGATCAATATCACTCTCTCTCTCTCTCTGTCTCTCTCTTTCTCCCTCTCTCTCTCCCGCTCTCTCTCTCTCTCTCCCGCTCTCTTTCCCTCTCTCTCTCCCGCTCTCTTTCCCTCTCTCTCTCTGTCTCTCTCTCCCCCTCTCTGTCTCTCTCTCTCTCTCTCTGTCTCTCTGTCTCTCTCTCTCTCCCGCTCTCTCTCTCCCCCTCTCTCTCCCCCCCCTCTCTCTCTCTCTCTGTCTCTCTCTCCCCCTCTCTCTCTCTCTCTCTCTCTCTCTGTCTCTCTGTCTCTCTCTCTCCCGCTCTCTCTCTCTCTCTCTCTTCCCCTCTCTCTCCCCCCCTCTCTCTCTCTCTCTGTCTCCCTCTCTCTCTTTCTCCCTCTCTCCTGCTCTTTCTCTCTCTCTCTCTCCCGCACTCTCTCCCTCTCTCTGTCGCTCTCTCCCCCTCTCTCTGTCGCTCTCTCCCCCTCTCTGTCTCTCTCTCTCTGTCTCTCTCTCTGTCGCTCTCTCCCATCTCTCTGTCGCTCTCTCCCTCTCTCTGTCTCTCTGTCTCTCTCTCTCCCGCTCTCTTTCTCTCCCTCTCTCTGTCTTTCTCTCTATGTCTCTCTCTCCCCCTCTCTCTCCCCCTCTCTCTCTCTCTCTCTCTCCCGCTCTCTCTCTGTCTCTCTCTCCCCCCTCTCTCTCTCTCTCTATCTCTCTCTGTCTCTCTTTCTCCCGCTCTCTTTCCCTCTATCTCTGTCTCGCTCTCCCTCTCTCTGTCTTTCTCTCCCTCTCTGTCTTTCTCTCCCTCTCTGTCTTTCTCTCCCTCTCTCTGTCTTTCTCTCCCTCTCTCTGTCTTTCTCTCTCTCTCACTCTCTCCCCCTCTCTCCAGTTTAACCGCTGCATCACGTCTCAGCTCATCAAGTGGTTCAGTAACTTCAGAGAGTTCTATTACATCCAGATGGAGAAGTTTGCTCGGCAGGCCATCAACGAGGGAGTGACCACTAACGAGGACCTGTCTGTGGGCAGGGAGTCTGAGCTCTACCGAGCCCTCAACATGCACTACAACAAGGCCAACGACTTTGAGGTATGACAGCTGTAGGTTTAAGGGGTGGTTGGTGGTGGGAAGACGAGGACGATGCTTGGTGCCTGGGTGTCCTTGTCAAAGCAATATCTTGCATTCACATTTGAATCTCTCCTTCCTTCCTCTCTCTTTCTCTCTCTCTCGCTCTCTCTTCTATTTCTGACTCTCTCTGGGACCGTATGCTATTCAACACAGTCACATCTGCATCATTTAGAAGCCCATTACACAGCATTTAACCTAATACACACACACACAGTCTATAAGAAGGCAGTTTGGGGGCGAACCCACAGAAGACTCAAACATATTTCAAGTGGACCAAGAAAAGGGTTTTTTACATAATGAGTCAGGTACCACCTCTCTGTCCTCTCTGTCCTCTCTGTCCTCTCTCTGTCCTCTCTGTCCTCTCTGTCCTCTCTTCATCTCTCTGTCCTCTCTTCATCTCTCTGTCCTCTCTGTCCTCTCTTCATCTCTCTGTCCTCTCTTCATCTCTTTGTCCTCTCTTCATCTCTCTGTCCTCTCTTCATCTCTCTGTCCTCTCTTCATCTCTCTGTCCTCTCTTCATCTCTCTGTCCTCTCTTCATCTCTCTGTCCTCTCTTCATCTCTCTGTCCTCTCTTCATCTCTCTGTCCTCTCCATCTCTCTGTCCTCTCCATCTCTCTGTCCTCTCTTCACCTCTCTGTCCTCTCTTCACCTCTCTGTCCTCTCTTCATCTCTCTGTCCTCTCTTCATCTCTCTGTCCTCTCTTCATCTCTCTGTCCTCTCTTCATCTCTCTGTCCTCTCTTCATCTCTCTGTCCTCTCTTCACCTCTCTGTCCTCTCTTCATCTCTCTGTCCTCTCTTCATCTCTCTGTCCTCCCTTCATCTCTCTGTCCTCTCTTCATCTCTCTGTCCTCTCTTCATCTCTCTGTCCTCTCTTCATCTCTCTGTCCTCTCTTCACCTCTCTGTCCTCTCTTCACCTCTCTGTCCTCTCTTCATCTCTCTGTCCTCTCTTCATCTCTCTGTCCTCTCTTCATCTCTCTGTCCTCTCTTCATCTCTCTTTCCTCTTCATCTTTCTGTCCTCTTCATCTCTCTGTCCTCTCTTCATCTCTCTGTCCTCTCTTCATCTCTCTGTCCTCTCTTCATCTCTCTGTCCTCTCTTCATCTCTCTGTCCTCTCTTCATCTCTCTGTCCTCTCTTCATCTCTCTGTCCTCTCTTCATCTCTCTGTCCTCTCTTCATCTCTCTGTCCTCTCTTCACCTCTCTGTCCTCTCTTCATCTCTCTGTCCTCTCTTCATCTCTCTGTCCTCTCTTCATCTCTCTGTCCTCTCTTCATCTCTCTTTCCTCTTCATCTTTCTGTCCTCTTCATCTCTCTGTCCTCTCTTCATCTCTCTGTCCTCTCTTCATCTCTCTGTCCTCTCTTCATCTCTCTGTCCTCTCTTCATCTCTCTGTCCTTCCTCATTCTTCTGCTGTTAAACTCAGACCCATGAAACTGGAACCACAGCCTATTCAGCAAGTCCTCCCCCCCACACACACACATCCATTCTCCTCCTTTTGCCAAATTTAGCATCATCAAAGTTCCACCTTGGACTGTCCCCCACCTCACCCCCTCTACCTCCTTCCTCCCGTTTCCTCCCCCTCTCCCCTGCTCTGTTTGAGTCTGTCCTCTGTCCCCCACCTCACCCCCTCTACCTCCTTCCTCCCGTCTCCTCCCCCTCTCCCCTGCTCTCTGTCCTCTGTTCCACCTTGGACTGTCCCCCACCTCCCCCCCTCTACCTCCTTCCTCCCGTCTCCTCCCCCTCTCCCCTGCTCTGTTTGAGTCTGTCCTCTGTCCCCCACCTCACCCCCTCTACCTCCTTCCTCCCGTCTCCTCCCCCTCTCCCCTGCTCTGTTTGAGTCTGTCCTCTGTCCCCCACCTCACCCCCTCTACCTCCTTCCTCCCGTCTCCTCCCCCTCTCCCCTGCTCTGTTTGAGTCTGTCCTCTGTCCCCCACCTCACCCCCTCTACCTCCTTCCTCCCGTCTCCTCCCCCTCTCCCCTGCTCTGTTTGAGTCTGTCCTCTGTCCCCCACCTCACCCCCTCTACCTCCTTCCTCCCGTCTCCTCCCCCTCTCCCCTGCTCTGTTTGAGTCTGTCCTCTGTCCCCCACCTCACCCCCTCTACCTCCTTCCTCCCGTCTCCTCCCCCTCTCCCCTGCTCTCTGTCCTCTGTTCCACCTTGGACTGTCCCCCACCTCCCCCCCTCTACCTCCTTCCTCCCGTCTCCTCCCCCTCTCCCCTGCTCTGTTTGAGTCTGTCCTCTGTCCCCCACCTCACCCCCTCTACCTCCTTCCTCCCGTCTCCTCCCCCTCTCCCCTGCTCTGTTTGAGTCTGTCCTCTGTCCCCCACCTCACCCCCTCTACCTCCTTCCTCCCGTCTCCTCCCCCTCTCCCCTGCTCTGTTTGAGTCTGTCCTCTGTCCCCCACCTCACCCCCTCTACCTCCTTCCTCCCGTCTCCTCCCCCTCTCCCCTGCTCTGTTTGAGTCTGTCCTCTGTCCCCCACCTCACCCCCTCTACCTCCTTCCTCCCGTCTCCTCCTCCTCTCCCCTGCTCTGTTTGAGTCTGTCCTCTGTCCCCCACCTCACCCCCTCTACCTCCTTCCTCCCGTCTCCTCCCCCTCTCCCCTGCTCTCTGTCCTCTGTTCCACCTTGGACTGTCCCCCACCTCCCCCCCTCTACCTCCTTCCTCCCGTCTCCTCCCCCTCTCCCCTGCTCTGTTTGAGTCTGTCCTCTGTCCCCCACCTCACCCCCTCTACCTCCTTCCTCCCGTCTCCTCCCCCTCTCCCCTGCTCTGTTTGAGTCTGTCCTCTGTCCCCCACCTCACCCCCTCTACCTCCTTCCTCCCGTCTCCTCCCCCTCTCCCCTGCTCTGTTTGAGTCTGTCCTCTGTCCCCCACCTCACCCCCTCTACCTCCTTCCTCCCGTCTCCTCCCCCTCTCCCCTGCTCTGTTTGAGTCTGTCCTCTGTCCCCCACCTCACCCCCTCTACCTCCTTCCTCCCGTCTCCTCCCCCTCTCCCCTGCTCTGTTTGAGTCTGTCCTCTGTCCCCCACCTCACCCCCTCTACCTCCTTCCTCCCGTCTCCTCCCCCTCTCCCCTGCTCTCTGTCCTCTGTTCCACCTTGGACTGTCCCCCACCTCCCCCCCTCTACCTCCTTCCTCCCGTCTCCTCCCCCTCTCCCCTGCTCTGTTTGAGTCTGTCCTCTGTCCCCCACCTCACCCCCTCTACCTCCTTCCTCCCGTCTCCTCCCCCTCTCCCCTGCTCTGTTTGAGTCTGTCCTCTGTCCCCCACCTCACCCCCTCTACCTCCTTCCTCCCGTCTCCTCCCCCTCTCCCCTGCTCTGTTTGAGTCTGTCCTCTGTCCCCCACCTCACCCCCTCTACCTCCTTCCTCCCGTCTCCTCCCCCTCTCCCCTGCTCTGTTTGAGTCTGTCCTCTGTCCCCCACCTCACCCCCTCTACCTCCTTCCTCCCGTCTCCTCCCCCTCTCCCCTGCTCTGTTTGAGTCTGTCCTCTGTCCCCCACCTCACCCCCTCTACCTCCTTCCTCCCGTCTCCTCCCCCTCTCCCCTGCTCTGTTTGAGTCTGTCCTCTGTTCCACCTTGGACTGTCCCCCACCTCCCCCCCTCTACCTCCTTCCTCCCGTCTCCTCCCCCTCTCCCCTGCTCTGTTTGAGTCTGTCCTCTGTTCCACCTTGGACTGTCCCCCACCTCCCCCCCTCTACCTCCTTCCTCCCGTCTCCTCCCCCTCTCCCCTGCTCTCTGTCCTCTGTTCCACCGGCTCTCCTTCTTTTGATGGTTATCTACTCTGTCAATGTCCACCCGTTCCCTTCTCCTCCTCCTATCTACCCGTTCCCTTCTCCTCCTCCTATCTACCCGTTCCCCTCTCCTCCCCTCCACCCGTTCCCCTCTCCTCCCCTCCACCCGTTCCCCTCTCCTCCCCTCCACCCGTTCCCCTCTCCTCCCCTCCACCCGTTCCCTTCTCCTCCTCCTATCTACCCGTTCCCTTCTCCTCCTCCTATCTACCCGTTCCCCTCTCCTCCCCTCCACCCGTTCCCCTCTCCTCCCCTCCACCCGTTCCCCTCTCCTCCCCTCCACCCGTTCCCTTCTCCTCCTCCTATCTACCCGTTCCCTTCTCCTCCTCCTATCTACCCGTTCCCCTCTCCTCCCCTCCACCCGTTCCCCTCTCCTCCCCTCCACCCGTTCCCCTCTCCTCCCCTCCACCCGTTCCCTTCTCCTCCTCCTATCCACCCGTTCCCTTCTCCTCCTCCTATCTACCCGTTCCCCTCTCCTCCCCTCCACCCGTTCCCCTCTCCTCCCCTCCACCCGTTCCCTTCTCCTCCTCCTATCCACCCGTTCCCTTCTCCTCCTCCTATCTACCCGTTCCCCTCTCCTCCCCTCCACCCGTTCCCCTCTCCTCCCCTCCACCCGTTCCCTTCTCCTCCTCCTATCCACCCGTTCCCTTCTCCTCCTCCTATCTACCCGTTCCCCTCTCCTCCCCTCCACCCGTTCCCCTCTCCTCCCCTCCACCCGTTCCCTTCTCCTCCTCCTATCCACCCGTTCCCTTCTCCTCCTCCTATCTACCCGTTCCCCTCTCCTCCCCTCCACCCGTTCCCCTCTCCTCCCCTCCACCCGTTCCCTTCTCCTCCTCCTATCCACCCGTTCCCTTCTCCTCCTCCTATCTACCCGTTCCCCTCTTCTCTCCTCCACTCGTTCCCCTCTTCTCTCCTCTACCCGTTCCCCTCTCCTCCCCTCCACCCGTTCCCCTCTCCTCCCCTCCACCCGTTCCCCTCTCCTCCCCTCCACCCGTTCCCCTCTCCTCCTCCTATCCACCCGTTCCCCTCTCCTCCTCCTATCCACCCGTTCCCCTCTCCTCTCCTCCACCCGTTCCCCTCTCCTCCTCCTATCCACCCGTTCCCCTCTCCTCTCCTCCACCCGTTCCCCTCTCCTCTCCTCCACCCGTTCCCCTCTCCTCTCCTCCACCCGTTCCCCTCTCCTCTCCTCCACCCGTTCCCCTCTCCTCCTCCTATCCACCCGTTCCCCTCTCCTCTCCTCCACCCGTTCCCCTCTCCTCTCCTCCACCCGTTCCCCTCTCCTCTCCTCCACCCGTTCCCCTCTCCTCTCCTCCTCCTATCCACCCGTTCCCCTCTCCTCTCCTCCTCCTATCCACCCGTTCCCCTCTCCTCTCCTCCTCCTATCCACCCGTTCCCCTCCCCTCTCCTCCTCCTATCCACCCGTTCCCCTCTCCTCTCCTCCTCCTATCCACCCGTTCCCCTCTCCTCTCCTCCTCCTATCCACCCGTTCCCCTCTCCTCTCCTCCTCCTATCCACCCGTTCCCCTCTCCTCTCCTCCACCCGTTCCCCTCTCCTCTCCTCCACCCGTTCCCCTCTCCTCTCCTCCACCCGTTCCCCTCTCCTCTCCTCCTCCTATCCACCCGTTCCCCTCTCCTCTCCTCCTCCTATCCACCCGTTCCCCTCTCCTCTCCTCCTCCTATCCACCCGTTCCCCTCTCCTCTCCTCCTCCTATCCACCCGTTCCCCTCTCCTCTCCTCCTCCTATCCACCCGTTCCCCTCCCCTCTCCTCCTCCTATCCACCCGTTCCCCTCTCCTCTCCTCCTCCTATCCACCCGTTCCCCTCTCCTCTCCTCCTCCTATCCACCCGTTCCCCTCTCCTCTCCTCCTCCTATCCACCCGTTCCCCTCTCCTCTCCTCCACCCGTTCCCCTCTCCTCTCCTCCACCCGTTCCCCTCTCCTCTCCTCCACCCGTTCCCCTCTCCTCTCCTCCTCCTATCCACCCGTTCCCCTCTCCTCTCCTCCTCCTATCCACCCGTTCCCCTCTCCTCTCCTCCACCCGTTCCCCTCTCCTCTCCTCCACCCGTTCCCCTCTCCTCTCCTCCACCCGTTCCCCTCTCCTCTCCTCCACCCGTTCCCCTCTCCTCTCCTCCTCCTATCCACCCGTTCCCCTCTCCTCTCCTCCTCCTATCCACCCGTTCCCCTCTCCTCTCCTCCACCCGTTCCCCTCTCCTCTCCTCCTCCTATCCACCCGTTCCCCTCTCCTCTCCTCCACCCGTTCCCCTCTCCTCTCCTCCTCCTATCCACCCGTTCCCCTCTCCTCTCCTCCTCCTATCCACCCGTTCCCCTCTTCTCTCCTCCTCCTATCCACCCGTTCCCCTCTCCTCTCCTCCTCCTATCCACCCGTTCCCCTCTCCTCTCCTCCTCCCCTCCACCCGTTCCCCTCTCCTCTCCTCCTCCCCTCCACCCGTTCCCCTCTCCTCTCCTCCTCCCCTCCACCCGTTCCCCTCTCCTCTCCTCCTCCTATCCACCCGTTCCCCTCTCCTCTCCTCCTCCCCTCCACCCGTTCCCCTCTCCTCTCCTCCTCCCCTCCACCCGTTCCCCTCTCCTCTCCTCCTCCCCTCCACTCGTTCCCTTCTCCTCCTCCTATCCACCCGTTCCCTTCTCCTCCTCCCCTCCACCCGTTCCCCTCTCCTCTCCTCCTCCCCTCCACTCGTTCCCTTCTCCTCCTCCTATCCACCCGTTCCCTTCTCCTCCTCCCCTCCACCCGTTCCCTTCTCCTCCTCCTATCCACCCGTTCCCTTCTCCTCCTCCCCTCCACTCGTTCCCTTCTCCTCCTCCTATCCACCCGTTCCCTTCTCCTCCTCCCCTCCACCCGTTCCCTTCTCCTCCTCCTATCCACCCGTTCCCCTCTCCTCTCCTCCTCCCCTCCACTCGTTCCCTTCTCCTCCTCCTATCCACCCGTTCCCTTCTCCTCCTCCCCTCCACTCGTTCCCTTCTCCTCCTCCTATCCACCCGTTCCCTTCTCCTCCTCCCCTCCACCCGTTCCCTTCTCCTCCTCCTATCCACCCGTTCCCCTCTCCTCTCCTCCTCCCCTCCACTCGTTCCCTTCTCCTCCTCCTATCCACCCGTTCCCTTCTCCTCCTCCCCTCCACTCGTTCCCTTCTCCTCCTCCTATCCACCCGTTCCCTTCTCCTCCTCCCCTCCACCCGTTCCCTTCTCCTCCTCCTATCCACCCGTTCCCTTCTCCTCCTCCTATCCACCCGTTCCCCTCTCCTCCCCTCCACCCGTTCCCTTCTCCTCCTCCTCCTCCTATCCACCCGTTCCCTTCTCCTCCTCCTATCCACCCGTTCCCTTCTCCTCCTCCCCTCCACCCGTTCCCTTCTCCTCCTCCTATCCACCCGTTCCCTTCTCCTCCTCCTATCCACCCGTTCCCCTCTCCTCCCCTCCACCCGTTCCCTTCTCCTCCTCCTATCCACCCGTTCCCTTCTCCTCCTCCTATCCACCCGTTCCCCTCTCCTCTCCTCCTCCTATCCACCCGTTCCCTTCTCCTCCTCCTATCCACCCGTTCCCCTCTCCTCCCCTCCACCCGTTCCCTTCTCCTCCTCCTATCCACCCGTTCCCTTCTCCTCCTCCTATCCACCCGTTCCCCTCTCCTCTCCTCCTCCTATCCACCCGTTCCCTTCTCCTCCTCCTATCCACCCGTTCCCCTCTCCTCTCCTCCACCCATTCCCCTCTCCTCTCCTCCTCCTATCCACCCGTTCCCCTCTCCTCTCCTCCACCCGTTCCCCTCTCCTCTCCTCCACCCGTTCCCCTCTCCTCTCCTCCTCCTATCCACCCGTTCCCTTCTCCTCCTCCTATCTACCCGTTCCCCTCTTCTCTCCTCCACTCGTTCCCCTCTTCTCTCCTCTACCCGTTCCACTCTTCTCTCCTCCACTCGTTCCCCTCTTCTCTCCTCCACTCGTTCCCCTCTCCTCCCCTCCACCCGTTCCCCTCTCCTCTCCTCCACCCGTTCCCCTCTCCTCCTCCTATCCACCCGTTCCCCTCTCCTCTCCTCCTCCTATCCACCCGTTCCCCTCTCCTCTCCTCCTCCTATCCACCCGTTCCCCTCTCCTCTCCTCCTCCTATCCACCCGTTCCCCTCTCCTCTCCTCCTCCTATCCACCCGTTCCCCTCTCCTCTCCTCCACCCGTTCCCCTCTCCTCTCCTCCTCCTATCCACCCGTTCCCCTCTCCTCTCCTCCTCCTATCCACCCGTTCCCCTCTCCTCTCCTCCTCCTATCCACCCGTTCCCCTCTCCTCTCCTCCTCCTATCCACCCGTTCCCCTCTCCTCTCCTCCTCCTATCCACCCGTTCCCCTCTCCTCTCCTCCTCCTATCCACCCGTTCCCCTCTCCTCTCCTCCTCCTATCCACCCGTTCCCCTCTCCTCTCCTCCTCCTATCCACCCGTTCCCCTCTCCTCTCCTCCTCCTATCCACCCGTTCCCCTCTCCTCTCCTCCTCCTATCCACCCGTTCCCCTCTCCTCTCCTCCTCCTATCCACCCGTTCCCCTCTCCTCTCCTCCTCCTATCCACCCGTTCCCCTCTCCTCTCCTCCTCCTATCCACCCGTTCCCCTCTCCTCTCCTCCTCCTATCCACCCGTTCCCCTCTCCTCTCCTCCTCCTATCCACCCGTTCCCCTCTCCTCTCCTCCTCCTATCCACCCGTTCCCCTCTCCTCTCCTCCTCCTATCCACCCGTTCCCCTCTCCTCTCCTCCTCCTATCCACCCGTTCCCCTCTCCTCTCCTCCTCCTATCCACCCGTTCCCCTCTCCTCTCCTCCTCCTATCCACCCGTTCCCCTCTCCTCTCCTCCTCCTATCCACCCGTTCCCCTCTCCTCTCCTCCGCCTATCCACCCGTTCCCCCCTCCTCTCCTCCACCCATTCCCCCTTCTCTCCTCCTCATATCCACCCGTTCCCCTCTCCTCCTCCCATCCACCCGTTCCCCTCTCCTCTCCTTCACCCATTCCCCCTTCTCTCCTCCTCATATCCACCCGTTCCCCTCTCCTCCTCCCATCCACCCGTTCCCCTCTCCTCTCCTTCACCCATTCCCCCTTCTCTCCTCCTCCTATCCACCCGTTCCCCTCTCCTCTCCTTCACCCATTCCCCCTTCTCTCCTCCTCCTATCCACCCGTTCCCCTCTCCTCTCCTCCACCCGTTCCCCTCTCCTCTCCTCCACCCATTCCCCTCTCCTCTCCTCCTCCTATCCACCCGTTCCCCTCTCCTCTCCTCCACCCGTTCCCCTCTCCTCTCCTCCACCCGTTCCCCTCTCCTCTCCTCCTCCTATCCACCCGTTCCCTTCTCCTCCTCCTATCTACCCGTTCCCCTCTTCTCTCCTCCACTCGTTCCCCTCTTCTCTCCTCTACCCGTTCCCCTCTTCTCTCCTCCACTCGTTCCCCTCTTCTCTCCTCCACTCGTTCCCCTCTCCTCCCCTCCACCCGTTCCCCTCTCCTCTCCTCCACCCGTTCCCCTCTCCTCCTCCTATCCACCCGTTCCCCTCTCCTCTCCTCCTCCTATCCACCCGTTCCCCTCTCCTCTCCTCCTCCTATCCACCCGTTCCCCTCTCCTCTCCTCCTCCTTTCCACCCGTTCCCCTCTCCTCTCCTCCTCCTATCCACCCGTTCCCCTCTCCTCCTATCCACCCGTTCCCCTCTCCTCTCCTCCTCCTATCCACCCGTTCCCCTCTCCTCTCCTCCTCCTATCCACCCGTTCCCCTCTCCTCTCCTCCTCCTATCCACCCGTTCCCCTCTCCTCTCCTCCTCCTATCCACCCGTTCCCCTCTCCTCTCCTCCTCCTATCCACCCGTTCCCCTCTCCTCTCCTCCTCCTATCCACCCGTTCCCCTCTCCTCTCCTCCTCCTATCCACCCGTTCCCCTCTCCTCTCCTCCTCCTATCCACCCGTTCCCCTCTCCTCTCCTCCTCCTATCCACCCGTTCCCCTCTCCTCTCCTCCTCCTATCCACCCGTTCCCCTCTCCTCTCCTCCTCCTATCCACCCGTTCCCCTCTCCTCTCCTCCTCCTATCCACCCGTTCCCCTCTCCTCTCCTCCTCCTATCCACCCGTTCCCCTCTCCTCTCCTCCTCCTATCCACCCGTTCCCCTCTCCTCTCCTCCTCCTATCCACCCGTTCCCCTCTCCTCTCCTCCTCCTATCCACCCGTTCCCCTCTCCTCTCCTCCTCCTATCCACCCGTTCCCCTCTCCTCTCCTCCTCCTATCCACCCGTTCCCCTCTCCTCTCCTCCTCATATCCACCCGTTCCCCTCTCCTCCCCTCCACCCATTCCCTTCTCCTCCTCCTATCCACCCGTTCCCTTCTCCTCCTCCTATCCACCCGTTCCCCTCTCCTCTCCTCCTCCTATCCACCCGTTCCCTTCTCCTCCTCCTATCCACCCGTTCCCCTCTCCTCTCCTCCACCCATTCCCCTCTCCTCTCCTCCTCCTATCCACCCGTTCCCCTCTCCTCTCCTCCACCCGTTCCCCTCTCCTCTCCTCCACCCGTTCCCCTCTCCTCTCCTCCTCCTATCCACCCGTTCCCTTCTCCTCCTCCTATCTACCCGTTCCCCTCTTCTCTCCTCCACTCGTTCCCCTCTTCTCTCCTCTACCCGTTCCCCTCTTCTCTCCTCCACTCGTTCCCCTCTTCTCTCCTCCACTCGTTCCCCTCTCCTCCCCTCCACCCGTTCCCCTCTCCTCTCCTCCACCCGTTCCCCTCTCCTCCTCCTATCCACCCGTTCCCCTCTCCTCTCCTCCTCCTATCCACCCGTTCCCCTCTCCTCTCCTCCTCCTATCCACCCGTTCCCCTCTCCTCTCCTCCTCCTATCCACCCGTTCCCCTCTCCTCTCCTCCTCCTATCCACCCGTTCCCCTCTCCTCTCCTCCTCCTATCCACCCGTTCCCCTCTCCTCTCCTCCTCCTATCCACCCGTTCCCCTCTCCTCTCCTCCTCCTATCCACCCGTTCCCCTCTCCTCTCCTCCTCCTATCCACCCGTTCCCCTCTCCTCTCCTCCTCCTATCCACCCGTTCCCCTCTCCTCTCCTCCACCCGTTCCCCTCTCCTCTCCTCCTCCTATCCACCCGTTCCCCTCTCCTCTCCTCCTCCTATCCACCCGTTCCCCTCTCCTCTCCTCCTCCTATCCACCCGTTCCCCTCTCCTCTCCTCCTCCTATCCACCCGTTCCCCTCTCCTCTCCTCCTCCTATCCACCCGTTCCCCTCTCCTCTCCTCCTCCTATCCACCCGTTCCCCTCTCCTCTCCTCCTCCTATCCACCCGTTCCCCTCTCCTCTCCTCCTCCTATCCACCCGTTCCCCTCTCCTCTCCTCCTCCCATCCACCCGTTCCCCTCTCCTCTCCTCCTCCTATCCACCCGTTCCCCTCTCCTCTCCTCCTCCTATCCACCCGTTCCCCTCTCCTCTCCTCCTCCTATCCACCCGTTCCCCTCTCCTCTCCTCCTCCTATCCACCCGTTCCCCTCTCCTCTTCTCCTCCTATCCACCCGTTCCCCTCTCCTCTCCTCCTCCTATCCACCCGTTCCCCTCTCCTCTCCTCCTCCTATCCACCCGTTCCCCTCTCCTCTCCTCCTCCTATCCACCCGTTCCCCTCTCCTCTCCTCCTCCTATCCACCCGTTCCCCTCTCCTCTCCTCCTCCTATCCACCTGTTCCCCTCTCCTCTCCTCCTCCTATCCACCCGTTCCCCTCTCCTCTCCTCCTCCTATCCACCCGTTCCCCTCTCCTCTCCTCCTCCTATCCACCCGTTCCCCTCTCCTCTCCTCCTCCTATCCACCCGTTCCCCTCTCCTCTCCTCCTCCTATCCACCCGTTCCCCTCTCCTCTCCTCCTCCTATCCACCCGTTCCCCCCTCCTCTCCTCCACCCATTCCCCCTTCTCTCCTCCTCATATCCACCCGTTCCCCTCTCCTCCTCCCATCCACCCGTTCCCCTCTCCTCTCCTTCACCCATTCCCCCTTCTCTCCTCCTCATATCCACCCGTTCCCCTCTCCTCCTCCCATCCACCCGTTCCCCTCTCCTCTCCTTCACCCATTCCCCCTTCTCTCCTCCTCCTATCCACCCGTTCCCCTCTCCTCTCCTTCACCCATTCCCCCTTCTCTCCTCCTCCTATCCACCCGTTCCCCTCTCCTCTCCTCCACCCGTTCCCCTCTCCTCTCCTCCACCCATTCCCCTCTCCTCTCCTCCTCCTATCCACCCGTTCCCCTCTCCTCTCCTCCACCCGTTCCCCTCTCCTCTCCTCCACCCGTTCCCCTCTCCTCTCCTCCTCCTATCCACCCGTTCCCTTCTCCTCCTCCTATCTACCCGTTCCCCTCTTCTCTCCTCCACTCGTTCCCCTCTTCTCTCCTCTACCCGTTCCCCTCTTCTCTCCTCCACTCGTTCCCCTCTTCTCTCCTCCACTCGTTCCCCTCTCCTCCCCTCCATCCGTTCCCCTCTCCTCTCCTCCACCCGTTCCCCTCTCCTCCTCCTATCCACCCGTTCCCCTCTCCTCTCCTCCTCCTATCCACCCGTTCCCCTCTCCTCTCCTCCTCCTATCCACCCGTTCCCCTCTCCTCTCCTCCTCCTATCCACCCGTTCCCCTCTCCTCTCCTCCTCCTATCCACCCGTTCCCCTCTCCTCTCCTCCACCCGTTCCCCTCTCCTCTCCTCCTCCTATCCACCCGTTCCCCTCTCCTCTCCTCCTCCTATCCACCCGTTCCCCTCTCCTCTCCTCCTCCTATCCACCCGTTCCCCTCTCCTCTCCTCCTCCTATCCACCCGTTCCCCTCTCCTCTCCTCCTCCTATCCACCCGTTCCCCTCTCCTCTCCTCCTCCTATCCACCCGTTCCCCTCTCCTCTCCTCCTCCTATCCACCCGTTCCCCTCTCCTCTCCTCCTCCTATCCACCCGTTCCCCTCTCCTCTCCTCCTCCTATCCACCCGTTCCCCTCTCCTCTCCTCCTCCTATCCACCCGTTCCCCTCTCCTCTCCTCCTCCTATCCACCCGTTCCCCTCTCCTCTCCTCCTCCTATCCACCCGTTCCCCTCTCCTCTCCTCCTCCTATCCACCCGTTCCCCTCTCCTCTCCTCCTCCTATCCACCCGTTCCCCTCTCCTCTCCTCCTCCTATCCACCCGTTCCCCTCTCCTCTCCTCCTCCTATCCACCCGTTCCCCCCTCCTCTCCTCCACCCATTCCCCCTTCTCTCCTCCTCATATCCACCCGTTCCCCTCTCCTCCTCCCATCCACCCGTTCCCCTCTCCTCTCCTTCACCCATTCCCCCTTCTCTCCTCCTCATATCCACCCGTTCCCCTCTCCTCCTCCCATCCACCCGTTCCCCTCTCCTCTCCTTCACCCATTCCCCCTTCTCTCCTCCTCCTATCCACCCGTTCCCCTCTCCTCTCCTTCACCCATTCCCCCTTCTCTCCTCCTCCTATCCACCCGTTCCCCTCTCCTCTCCTCCACCCGTTCCCCTCTCCTCTCCTCCACCCATTCCCCTCTCCTCTCCTCCTCCTATCCACCCGTTCCCCTCTCCTCTCCTCCACCCGTTCCCCTCTCCTCTCCTCCACCCGTTCCCCTCTCCTCTCCTTCACCCATTCCCCTCTCCTCTCCTCCTCCTATCCACCCGTTCCCCTCTCCTCTCCTCCACCCGTTCCCCTCTCCTCTCCTCCACTCATTCCCCTCTCCTCTCCTCCACCCGTTCCCCTCTCCTCTCCTCCACCCATTCCCCTCTCCTCTCCTCCACCCTTCCCCTCTCCTCCTCTCCTCCACTCATTCCCCTCTCCTCCTCTCCTCCACTCATCCCCTCTCCTCCTCCTATCCACCCGTTCCCCTCTCCTCTCCTCCACTCATTCCCCTCTCCTCCTCCTATCCACCCATTCCCCACTCCTCCTCCTATCCACCCATTCCCCTCTCCTCCACTCATTCCCCCCTCTCTCTCCTCCACCCGTTCCCCTCTCCTCCTCCTATCCACCCATTCCCCTCTCCTCCACTCATTCCCCCCTCTCCTCTCCTCCACCCGTTCCCCTCTCCTCCTCCTATCCACCCATTCCCCTCTCCTCCTCCTATCCACCCATTCCCCTCTCCTCTCCTCCACTCATTCCCCTCTCCTCCTCCTATCCACCCATTCCCCTCTCCTCTCCTCCACCCATTCCCCTCTCCTCTCCTCCACCCGTTCCCCTCTCCTCTCCTCCACTCTTTCCCCTCTCCTCCTCCTATCCACCCATTCCCCCCTCTCCTCTCCTCCACTCATTCCCCTCTCCTCCTCCTATCCACCCATTCCCCCCTCTCCTCTCCTCCACCCGTTCCCCTCTCCTCTCCTCCACTCAGTCCCCTCTCCTCCTCCTATCCACCCGTTCCCCTCTCCTCTCCTCCACTCATTCCCCTCTCCTCCTCCTATCCACCCATTCCCCCCTCTCCTCTCCTCCACCCATTCCCCTCTCCTCCTCCTATCCACCCGTTCCCCTCTCCTCTCCTCCACCCATTCCCCCTTCTCTCCTCCACCCGTTCCCCTCTCCTCTCCTCCACCCATTCCCCCTTCTCTCCTCCACTCGTTCCCCTCTCCTCCTCCTATCCACCCGTTCCCCTCTCCTCCTCCCATCCACCCGTTCCCCTCTCCTCCTCCTATCCACCCGTTCCCCTCTCCTCCTCCTATCCACCCGTTCCCCTCTCCTCCTCCTATCCACCCGTTCCCCTCTCCTCCTCCTATCCACCCGTTCCCTTCTCCTCCTCCTATCTACCCGTTCCCCCCTCTCCTCTCCTCCACCCATTCCCCCTTCTCTCCTCCACTCGTTCCCCTCTCCTCCTCCTTTCCACCCGTTCCCCTCTCCTCCTCCTATCCACCCTTTCCCCTCTCCTCTTCCCCTCCACCCGTTCCCCTCTCCTCCTCCTATCCACCCGTTCCCCTCTCCTCCTCATATCCACCCGTTCCCCTCTCCTCCTCCTATCCACCCGTTCCCCTCTCCTCCTCCTATCTACCCGTTCCCCTCTCCTCCTCCTATCCACCCGTTCCCCTCTCCTCCTCCTATCCACCCGTTCCCCTCTCCTCCTCCTATCCACCCGTTCCCCTCTCCTCTCCTCCACCCATTCCCCCTTCTCTCCTCCACTCGTTCCCCTCTCCTCCTCCTATCCACCCGTTCCCCTCTCCTCCTCCCATCCACCCGTTCCCCTCTCCTCCTCCTATCCACCCGTTCCCCTCTCCTCCTCATATCCACCCGTTCCCCTCTCCTCCTCCTATCCACCCGTTCCCCTCTCCTCCTCCTATCTACCCGTTCCCCTCTCCTCCTCCTATCCACCCGTTCCCCTCTCCTCCTCCT
Source organism: Oncorhynchus mykiss (assembly GCF_057628025.1). Classification (NCBI taxonomy): domain Eukaryota; kingdom Metazoa; phylum Chordata; class Actinopteri; order Salmoniformes; family Salmonidae; genus Oncorhynchus; species Oncorhynchus mykiss. The sequence goes on from NC_143046.1 coordinate 87,625,130, forward strand.
ATCCACCCGTTCCCCTCTCCTCCTCCTATCTACCCGTTCCCCTCTCCTCCTCCTCTCCACCCGTTCCCTTCTCTTCCTCCTATCCACCTGTTCCTCTCCTCTCTTCTCCTCCAATCCACCTGTTCCTCTCCTCTCCTCTCTTCTCCTCCTATCCACCTGTTCCTCTCCTCTCTTCTCCTCCTATCCACCCGTTCCTCTCCTCTCCTCTCTTCTCCTCCTATCCACCCGTTCCTCTCCTCCACCCGTTCCCCTCTTCTCCTCCTATCCACCTGTTCCTCTCCTCTCCTCTCTTCTCCTCCTATCCACCCGTTCCTCTCCTATCCACCCGTTCCCTTCTCCTCCTCCTATCCACCTGTTCCTCTCCTCTCCTCTCTTCTCCTCCTATCCACCCGTTCCTCTCCTCTCCTCTCTTCTCCTCCAATCCACCTGTTCCTCTCCTCTCCTCTCTTCTCCTCCTATCCACCCGTTCCTCTCCTCTCCTCTCTTCTCCTCCTATCCACCCGTTCCTCTCCTCTCTTCTCCTCCTATCCACCCGTTCCTCTCCTCCTCTCTTCTCCTCCTATCCACCCGTTCCTCTCCTCTCCTCTCTTCTCCTCCTATCCACCCGTTCCTCTCCTCTCTTCTCCTCCTATCCACCCGTACCTCTCCTCTCCTCTCTTCTCCTCCTATCCACCCTTACCTCTCCTCTCTTCTCCTCCAATCCACCCGTACCTCTCCTCTCCTCTCTTCTCCTCCTATCCACCCGTTCCTCTCCTCTCCTCTCTTCTCCTCCAATCCACCCGTTCCTCTCCTCTCCTCTCTTCTCCTCCTATCCACCCGTTCCTCTTCTTTCCTCTCTTCTCCTCCTATCCACCCGTTCCTCTCCTCTCCTCTCTTCTCCTCCTATCCACCCGTACCTCTCCTCTCTTCTCCTCCAATCCACCCGTACCTCTCCTCTCCTCTCTTCTCCTCCTATCCACCCGTACCTCTCCTCTCCTCCTCCTATCCACCCGTACCTCTCCTCTCCTCTCTTCTCCTCCAATCCACCCGTACCTCTCCTCTCCTCACTTCTCCTCCTATCCACCCGTTCCTCTCCTCTCCTCTCTTCTCCTCCTATCCACTCGTTCCTCTCCTCTCTTCTCCTCCAATCCACCCATACCTCTCCTCTCCTCTCCTCTCCTCTCTTCTCCTCCAATCCACCCGTACCTCTCCTCTCTTCTCCTCCAATCCACCCGTTCCTCTCCTCTCTTCTCCTATCCACCCGTTCCTCTCCTCTCTTATCCACCCGTTCCTCTCCTCTCTTCTCCTCCTATCCACCCGTTCCTCTCCTCTCCTCTCTTCTCCTCCTATCCACCCGTTCCTCTCCTCTCTTCTCCTCCTATCCACCCGTACCTCTCCTCTCCTCTCTTCTCCTCCTATCCACCCTTACCTCTCCTCTCTTCTCCTCCAATCCACCCGTACCTCTCCTCTCCTCTCTTCTCCTCCTATCCACCCGTTCCTCTCCTCTCCTCTCTTCTCCTCCAATCCACCCGTTCCTCTCCTCTCCTCTCTTCTCCTCCTATCCACCCGTTCCTCTTCTTTCCTCTCTTCTCCTCCTATCCACCCGTTCCTCTCCTCTCCTCTCTACTATCCACCCTCATATTCTCTCTCTTCTCCTCCAATCCACCCGTACCTCTCCTCTCCTCTCTTCTCCTCCTATCCACCCGTACCTCTCCTCTCTTCTCCTCCAATCCACCCGTACCTCTCCTCTCCTCACTTCTCCTGCATCCACCCGTTCCTCTCCTCTCCTCTTCTCCCTATCCACTCGTTCCTCTCCTTCTCCTCCAATCCACCCGTACCTCTCCTCTCCTCTCCTCTCTTCTCCTCCAATCCACCCGTACCTCTCCTCTCTTCTCCTCCAATCCACCCGTTCCTCTCCTCTCTTCTCCTATCCACCCGTTCCTCTCCTGATCCACCCGTCCCTCCCCCCTCTCTTCTCCTCCTGCTCCCACCCGTTGTCCTCTCTTCTCCTCCTATCCACCCATTCCTCTCCTCTTCTCCTCCTATCCACCCGTTCCTCTCCTCTCCTCTCTTCTCCTCCAATCCACCCTATCCTCTCCTCTCCTCTCTCTGCCCATCCACCCGTTCCTCTCCTCTCCTCTTCTTCTCCCTATCCACCCGTTCATCTCCTCTTCTCCTCCTATCCACCCGTTCCTCTCCTCCTGCCCATCCACCCGTTCCTCTCCCTCTCCTTCTTCTCCTCCTATCCACCCGTACCTCTCCTCCTCCTCTCTTCTCCTCCGACTCCCACCCTTTCCTCTCCTCTCCTCTCCTCTCTTCTCCTCCTCCTATCCACCCGTTCCTCTCCTCCTTCTCCGCCCTATCCACCCGTTCCTCTCCTTGTTCTCCTCCAATCCACCCATTCCTCTCCTCTTCTCCTCATCCACCCGTTCTTCTCCTCTCCTCTCTTCTCCTCCAATCCACCCTTTCCTCTCCTCTCCTCTCTTCTCCCTATCCACCCGTTCCTCTCCTCCTCTTCTTCTCCTCCTATCCACCCGTTCCTCTCCTCTCCTTCTCCTCCTATCCACCCTCAAACCTCCCTCCTCTCTTCTCCTCCAATCCACCCTTTCCTCTCCTCTCCTCTCTTCTCCTCCTATCCACCCGTTCCTCTCCTCCTCTCTTCTCCTCCTATCCACCCGTTCCTCTCCTCTGTTCTCCTCCAATCCACCCATTCCTTTCTCCTCTTCTCCTCCTATCCACCCGTTCTTCTCCTCTCCTCTCTTCTCCTCCAATCCACCCTTTCCTCTCCTCTCCTTCTCCTCCTATCCACCCGTTCCTCTCCTCTCCTCTCTTCTCCTCCAATCCACCCTTTCCTCTCCTCTCTTCTCCTCCTATCCACCCGTTCCTCTCCTCCTCCTATCCACCCGTTCCTCTCCTCTCCTCTCTTCTCCTCCTATCCACCCGTTCCTCTCCTCTCCAATCCACCCGTTCCTCTCCTCTCCTCTCTTCTCCTCCAATCCACCCTTTCCTCTCCTCTCCTCTCCTCTCTTCGCCTCCTATCCACCCGTTCCTCTCCTCTCCTCTCTTCTCCTCCTATCCACCCGTTCCTCTCCTCTCCTCTCTTCTCCTCCTCTCTTCTCCTCTCCTATCCACCCGTTCCTCTCCTCTCCTCTCTTCTCCTCCTATCCACCCGTACCTCTCCTCCTCTCTTCTCCTCCTATCCACCCTTTCCTCTCCTCTCCTCTCCTCTCCTCCTCCTATCCACCCGTTCCTCTCCTCCTCTCTTCTCCTCCTATCCACCCGTTCCTCTCCTCCTTCTCCTCCAATCCACCCATACCTCTCCTCTCCTCTTCTTCTCCACCACCTTGCACCCTCCTCTCCTCTCTTCTCCTCCAACTCACCCGTCACCTCTCCTCTCCTCTCTTCTCCTATCCACCCGTTCCTCCACCCCTCCTCTCCTCTCTCTCTTCTCCTCCTATCCACCCGTTCCTCTCCTCTCCTCCTCCTCCTCCTATCCACCCTTCCTCTCCTCTCCTCTCTTCTCCTCCAATCCACCCGTACCTCTCCTCTCCTCTCTTCTCCTCCAATCCACCCGTACCTCTCCTCTCTTCTCCTATCCACCCATTCCTCTCCTCTCCTCTCTTCTCCTCCTATCCACCCGTTCCTCTCCTCTCCTCTCTTCTCCTCCAATCCACCCGCACCTCTCCTCTCCTCTCTTCTCCTCCAATCCACCCGTACCTCTCCTCTCCTCTCTTCTCCTCCAATCCACCCGTACCTCTCCTCTCCTCTCTTCTCCTCCTATCCACCCGTACCTCTCCTCTCCTCTCTTCTCCTCCTATCCACCCGTACCTCTCCTCTCCTCTCTTCTCCTCCTATCCACCCGTACCTCTCCTCTCCTCTCTTCTCCTCCTATCCACCCGTACCTCTCCTCTCCTCTCTTCTCCTCCTATCCACCCGTACCTCTCCTCTCCTCTCTTCTCCTCCTATCCACCCGTACCTCTCCTCTCCTCTCTTCTCCTCCTATCCACCCGTACCTCTCCTCTCTTCTCCTCCAATCCACCCGTACCTCTCCTCTCCTCTCTTCTCCTCCTATCCACCCGTACCTCTCCTCTCTTCTCCTCCTATCCACCCGTACCTCTCCCTCTCCTCTCTTCTCCTCCAATCCACCCGTACCTCTCCTCTCCTCTCTTCTCCTCCAATCCACCCGTACCTCTCCTCTCCTCTCTTCTCCTCCTATCCACCCGTACCTCTCCTCTCCTCTCTTCTCCTCCTATCCACCCGTACCACTCCTCTCCTCTCTTCTCCTCCTATCCACCCGTACCTCTCCTCTCTTCTCCTCCAATCCACCCGTACCTCTCCTCTCCTCTCGTCTCCTCCTATCCACCCGAACCTCTCCTCTCTTCTCCTCCTATCCACCCGTACCTCTCCATTCCTCTCCTCCTATCCACCCGTACCTCTCCTCTCCTCTCCTCTCCTCCTATCCACCCGTACCTCTCCTCTCCTCTCTTCTCCTCCTATCCACCCGTACCTCTCCTCTCTTCTCCTCCTATCCACCCGTACCTCTCCTCTCTCTCCTCCAATCCACCCGTACCTCTCCTCTCCTCTCTTCTCCTCCTATCCACCCGTACCTCTCCTCTCCTCCTATCCACCCGTACCTCTCCTCTCCTCTCTTCTCCTCCAATCCACCCGTACCTCTCCTCTCCTCACTTCTCCTCCTATCCACCCGTTCCTCTCCTCTCCTCTCTTCTCCTCCTATCCACTCGTTCCTCTCCTCTCTTCTCCTCCAATCCACCCATACCTCTCCTCTCCTCTCCTCTCCTCTCTTCTCCTCCAATCCACCCGTACCTCTCCTCTCTTCTCCTCCAATCCACCCGTTCCTCTCCCTACCACCCGTTCCTCTCCTCTCTATCCACCCGTTCCTCTCCTCTCTTCTCCTCCTATCCACCCGTTCCTCTCCTCTCCTCTCTTCTCCTCCTATCCACCCGTTCCTCTCCTCTCTTCTCCTCCTATCCACCCGTACCTCTCCTCTCCTCTCTTCTCCTCCTATCCACCCTTACCTCTCCTCTCTTCTCCTCCAATCCACCCGTACCTCTCCTCTCCTCTCTTCTCCTCCTATCCACCCGTTCCTCTCCTCTCCTCTCTTCTCCTCCAATCCACCCGTTCCTCTCCTCTCCTCTCTTCTCCTCCTATCCACCCGTTCCTCTTCTTCCTCTCTTCTCCTCCTATCCACCCGTTCCTCTCCTCTCCTCTCTTCTCCTCCTATCCACCCGTACCTCTCCTCTCTTCTCCTCCAATCCACCCGTACCTCTCCTCTCCTCTCTTCTCCTCCTATCCACCCGTACCTCTCCTCTCTTCTCCTCCAATCCACCCGTACCTCTCCTCTCCTCACTTCTCCTCCTATCCACCCGTTCCTCTCTCTCCTCTCTTCTCCTCCTATCCACTCGTTCCTCTCCTCTCTTCTCCTCCAATCCACCCGTACCTCTCCTCTCCTCTCCTCTCTTCTCCTCCAATCCACCCGTACCTCTCCTCTCTTCTCCTCCAATCCACCCGTTCCTCTCCTCTCTTCTCCTATCCACCCGTTCCTCTCCTCTCTTATCCACCCGTTCCTCTCCTCTCTTCTCCTCCTGTCCACCCGTTCCTGTCCTCTCTTCTCCTCCTATCCACCCATTCCTCTCCTCTTCTCCTCCTATCCACCCGTTCCTCTCCTCTCCTCTCTTCTCCTCCAATCCACCCTATCCTCTCCTCTCCTCTCTTCTCCTCCTATCCACCCGTTCCTCTCCTCTCCTCTCTTCTCCTCCTATCCACCCGTTCATCTCCTCTCTTCTCCTCCTATCCACCCGTTCCTCTCCTCCTCTCTTCTCCTCCTATCCACCCGTTCCTCTCCTCTCCTCTCTTCTCCTCCTATCCACCCGTACCTCTCCTCCTCTCTTCTCCTCCAATCCACCCTTTCCTCTCCTCTCCTCTCCTCTCTTCTCCTCCTATCCACCCGTTCCTCTCCTCCTCTCTTCTCCTCCTATCCACCCGTTCCTCTCCTCTGTTCTCCTCCAATCCACCCATTCCTCTCCTCTTCTCCTCCTATCCACCCGTTCTTCTCCTCTCCTCTCTTCTCCTCCAATCCACCCTTTCCTCTCCTCTCCTCTCTTCTCCTCCTATCCACCCGTTCCTCTCCTCCTCTCTTCTCCTCCTATCCACCCGTTCCTCTCCTCTCCTCTCTTCTCCTCCTATCCACCCGTACCTCTCCTCCTCTCTTCTCCTCCAATCCACCCTTTCCTCTCCTCTCCTCTCCTCTCTTCTCCTCCTATCCACCCGTTCCTCTCCTCCTCTCTTCTCCTCCTATCCACCCGTTCCTCTCCTCTGTTCTCCTCCAATCCACCCATTCCTCTCCTCTTCTCCTCCTATCCACCCGTTCTTCTCCTCTCCTCTCTTCTCCTCCAATCCACCCTTTCCTCTCCTCTCCTCTCTTCTCCTCCTATCCACCCGTTCCTCTCCTCTCCTCTCTTCTCCTCCAATCCACCCTTTCCTCTCCTCTCTTCTCCTCCTATCCACCCGTTCCTCTCCTCCTCCTATCCACCCGTTCCTCTCCTCTCCTCTCTTCTCCTCCTATCCACCCGTTCCTCTCCTCTCCTCCAATCCACCCGTTCCTCTCCTCTCCTCTCTTCTCCTCCAATCCACCCTTTCCTCTCCTCTCCTCTCCTCTCTTCGCCTCCTATCCACCCGTTCCTCTCCTCTCCTCTCTTCTCCTCCTATCCACCCGTTCCTCTCCTCTCCTCTCTTCTCCTCCTCTCTTCTCCTCCTATCCACCCGTTCCTCTCCTCTCCTCTCTTCTCCTCCTATCCACCCGTACCTCTCCTCCTCTCTTCTCCTCCTATCCACCCTTTCCTCTCCTCTCCTCTCCTCCTATCCACCCGTTCCTCTCCTCCTCTCTTCTCCTCCTATCCACCCGTTCCTCTCCTCTCCTCTCTTCTCCTCCAATCCACCCATACCTCTCCTCTCCTCTCTTCTCCTCCAATCCACCCGTACCTCTCCTCTCCTCTCTTCTCCTCCAATCCACCCGTACCTCTCCTCTCCTCTCTTCTCCTCCTATCCACCCGTTCCTCTCCTCTCCTCTCTTCTCCTCCAATCCACCCGTTCCTCTCCTCTCCTCTCTTCTCATTCTATCCACCCGTTCCTCTCCTCCTCCTATCCACCCGTTCCTCTCCTCTCCTCTCTTCTCCTCCAATCCACCCGTACCTCTCCTCTCCTCTCTTCTCCTCCAATCCACCCGTACCTCTCCTCTCTTCTCCTATCCACCCATTCCTCTCCTCTCCTCTCTTCTCCTCCTATCCACCCGTTCCTCTCCTCTCCTCTCTTCTCCTCCAATCCACCCGCACCTCTCCTCTCCTCTCTTCTCCTCCAATCCACCCGTACCTCTCCTCTCCTCTCTTCTCCTCCAATCCACCCGTACCTCTCCTCTCCTCTCTTCTCCTCCTATCCACCCGTACCTCTCCTCTCCTCTCTTCTCCTCCTATCCACCCGTACCTCTCCTCTCCTCTCTTCTCCTCCTATCCACCCGTACCTCTCCTCTCCTCTCTTCTCCTCCTATCCACCCGTACCTCTCCTCTCCTCTCTTCTCCTCCTATCCACCCGTACCTCTCCTCTCCTCTCTTCTCCTCCTATCCACCCGTACCTCTCCTCTCCTCTCTTCTCCTCCTATCCACCCGTACCTCTCCTCTCTTCTCCTCCAATCCACCCGTACCTCTCCTCTCCTCTCTTCTCCTCCTATCCACCCGTACCTCTCCTCTCTTCTCCTCCTATCCACCCGTACCTCTCCTCTCCTCTCTTCTCCTCCAATCCACCCGTACCTCTCCTCTCCTCTCTTCTCCTCCTATCCACCCGTACCTCTCCTCTCCTCTCTTCTCCTCCTATCCACCCGTACCACTCCTCTCCTCTCTTCTCCTCCTATCCACCCGTACCTCTCCTCTCTTCTCCTCCAATCCACCCGTACCTCTCCTCTCCTCTCGTCTCCTCCTATCCACCCGAACCTCTCCTCTCTTCTCCTCCTATCCACCCGTACCTCTCCATTCCTCTCCTCCTATCCACCCGTACCTCTCCTCTCCTCTCCTCTCCTCCTATCCACCCGTACCTCTCCTCTCCTCTCTTCTCCTCCTATCCACCCGTACCTCTCTTCTCTTCTCCTCCTATCCACCCGTACCTCTCCTCTCTTCTCCTCCTATCCACCCGTTCCTCTCCTCTCCTCTCTTCTCCTCCTATCCACCCGTACCTCTCCTCTCCTCTCTTCTCCTCCTATCCACCCGTACCTCTCCTCTATTCTCCTCCTATCCACCCGTACCTCTCCTCTCTTCTCCTCCAATCCACCCGTACCTCTCCTCTCCTCACTTCTCCTCCTATCCACCCGTTCCTCTCCTCTCCTCTCTTCTCCTCCTATCCACTCGTTCCTCTCCTCTCTTCTCCTCCAATCCACCCGTACCTCTCCTCTCCTCTCCTCTCTTCTCCTCCAATCCACCCGTACCTCTCCTCTCTTCTCCTCCAATCCACCCGTTCCTCTCCTCTCTTCTCCTATCCACCCGTTCCTCTCCTCTCTTATCCACCCGTTCCTCTCCTCTCTTCTCCTCCTGTCCACCCGTTCCTGTCCTCTCTTCTCCTCCTATCCACCCATTCCTCTCCTCTTCTCCTCCTATCCACCCGTTCCTCTCCTCTCCTCTCTTCTCCTCCAATCCACCCTATCCTCTCCTCTCCTCTCTTCTCCTCCTATCCACCCGTTCCTCTCCTCTCCTCTCTTCTCCTCCTATCCACCCGTTCATCTCCTCTCTTCTCCTCCTATCCACCCGTTCCTCTCCTCCTCTCTTCTCCTCCTATCCACCCGTTCCTCTCCTCTCCTCTCTTCTCCTCCTATCCACCCGTACCTCTCCTCCTCTCTTCTCCTCCAATCCACCCTTTCCTCTCCTCTCCTCTCCTCTCTTCTCCTCCTATCCACCCGTTCCTCTCCTCCTCTCTTCTCCTCCTATCCACCCGTTCCTCTCCTCTGTTCTCCTCCAATCCACCCATTCCTCTCCTCTTCTCCTCCTATCCACCCGTTCTTCTCCTCTCCTCTCTTCTCCTCCAATCCACCCTTTCCTCTCCTCTCCTCTCTTCTCCTCCTATCCACCCGTTCCTCTCCTCCTCTCTTCTCCTCCTATCCACCCGTTCCTCTCCTCTCCTCTCTTCTCCTCCTATCCACCCGTACCTCTCCTCCTCTCTTCTCCTCCAATCCACCCTTTCCTCTCCTCTCCTCTCCTCTCTTCTCCTCCTATCCACCCGTTCCTCTCCTCCTCTCTTCTCCTCCTATCCACCCGTTCCTCTCCTCTGTTCTCCTCCAATCCACCCATTCCTCTCCTCTTCTCCTCCTATCCACCCGTTCTTCTCCTCTCCTCTCTTCTCCTCCAATCCACCCTTTCCTCTCCTCTCCTCTCTTCTCCTCCTATCCACCCGTTCCTCTCCTCTCCTCTCTTCTCCTCCAATCCACCCTTTCCTCTCCTCTCTTCTCCTCCTATCCACCCGTTCCTCTCCTCCTCCTATCCACCCGTTCCTCTCCTCTCCTCTCTTCTCCTCCTATCCACCCGTTCCTCTCCTCTCCTCCAATCCACCCGTTCCTCTCCTCTCCTCTCTTCTCCTCCAATCCACCCTTTCCTCTCCTCTCCTCTCCTCTCTTCGCCTCCTATCCACCCGTTCCTCTCCTCTCCTCTCTTCTCCTCCTATCCACCCGTTCCTCTCCTCTCCTCTCTTCTCCTCCTCTCTTCTCCTCCTATCCACCCGTTCCTCTCCTCTCCTCTCTTCTCCTCCTATCCACCCGTACCTCTCCTCCTCTCTTCTCCTCCTATCCACCCTTTCCTCTCCTCTCCTCTCCTCTCCTCCTATCCACCCGTTCCTCTCCTCCTCTCTTCTCCTCCTATCCACCCGTTCCTCTCCTCTCCTCTCTTCTCCTCCAATCCACCCATACCTCTCCTCTCCTCTCTTCTCCTCCAATCCACCCGTACCTCTCCTCTCCTCTCTTCTCCTCCAATCCACCCGTACCTCTCCTCTCCTCTCTTCTCCTCCTATCCACCCGTTCCTCTCCTCTCCTCTCTTCTCCTCCAATCCACCCGTTCCTCTCCTCTCCTCTCTTCTCATTCTATCCACCCGTTCCTCTCCTCCTCCTATCCACCCGTTCCTCTCCTCTCCTCTCTTCTCCTCCAATCCACCCGTACCTCTCCTCTCCTCTCTTCTCCTCCAATCCACCCGTACCTCTCCTCTCTTCTCCTATCCACCCATTCCTCTCCTCTCCTCTCTTCTCCTCCTATCCACCCGTTCCTCTCCTCTCCTCTCTTCTCCTCCAATCCACCCGCACCTCTCCTCTCCTCTCTTCTCCTCCAATCCACCCGTACCTCTCCTCTCCTCTCTTCTCCTCCAATCCACCCGTACCTCTCCTCTCCTCTCTTCTCCTCCTATCCACCCGTACCTCTCCTCTCCTCTCTTCTCCTCCTATCCACCCGTACCTCTCCTCTCCTCTCTTCTCCTCCTATCCACCCGTACCTCTCCTCTCCTCTCTTCTCCTATCCACCCGTACCTCTCCTCTCCTCTCTTCTCCTCCTATCCACCCGTACCTCTCCTCTCCTCTCTTCTCCTCCTATCCACCCGTACCTCTCCTCTCCTCTCTTCTCCTCCTATCCACCCGTACCTCTCCTCTCTTCTCCTCCAATCCACCCGTACCTCTCCTCTCCTCTCTTCTCCTCCTATCCACCCGTACCTCTCCTCTCTTCTCCTCCTATCCACCCGTACCTCTCCTCTCCTCTCTTCTCCTCCAATCCACCCGTACCTCTCCTCTCCTCTCTTCTCCTCCAATCCACCCGTACCTCTCCTCTCCTCTCTTCTCCTCCTATCCACCCGTACCTCTCCTCTCCTCTCTTCTCCTCCTATCCACCCGTACCACTCCTCTCCTCTCTTCTCCTCCTATCCACCCGTACCTCTCCTCTCTTCTCCTCCAATCCACCCGTACCTCTCCTCTCCTCTCGTCTCCTCCTATCCACCCGAACCTCTCCTCTCTTCTCCTCCTATCCACCCGTACCTCTCCATTCCTCTCCTCCTATCCACCCGTACCTCTCCTCTCCTCTCCTCTCCTCCTATCCACCCGTACCTCTCCTCTCCTCTCTTCTCCTCCTATCCACCCGTACCTCTCTTCTCTTCTCCTCCTATCCACCCGTACCTCTCCTCTCTTCTCCTCCTATCCACCCGTTCCTCTCCTCTCCTCTCTTCTCCTCCTATCCACCCGTACCTCTCCTCTCCTCTCTTCTCCTCCTATCCACCCGTACCTCTCCTCTATTCTCCTCCTATCCACCCGTACCTCTCCTCTCCACCCACGGAGAATACTTTGTTGTCGTTTGTCTTTTCCTTCAGTCCCTTTTTCTTTCTCATTCACTCTTTACGTTATAAACTTTTTAATGACTTCATTGTGTGTGTGTGTGTGTGTGTGTGTGTGTGTGTGTGTGTGTGTGTGTGTGTGTGTGAGAGACTGGCAGTGAGACAAGCAGTGGTAATTAAAGGAACTTCATTAATTACCTTCTCCCTGCTCCTTCTCTTTCCGCTCCTCCCTCTCTTTAGCCTCCCCTTTTAGGTTGTTGAACCTCTCCCCCCTTTCTTTACCTTTCTTCCAGCTCTTTCCTTGCATTCCTCCCTCTCTTCCTCCCAAATATGAATCTCTTTGTTCCTTAATAGCTGGCCTATCCACTCAGAAAATACATGAATAGAAATGGAGAGAGAGGGAGAGGTAGAGAGACAGAGAGACAGAGAGAGAGAGAAAGAGAGAGAAAGAGAGAGAGACAAAGCGAGAGACAGAGAGAGAGACAAAGAGAGAGACAGAGAGCGACAGAGAGAGACAGAGAGAGAGAGAGACAGAAAGAGACAGAGAGAGAGAGAGACAGAAAGAGACAGTGAGAGAGAGAGACAGAAAGAGACAGAGAGAGAGAGAGAGACAGAGAGAGAGAGAGACAGTCACCTGAGAGAAATGTGTGTAATAGAGCTGTCTCATACTCATTGAAAGACAATTTTTCTATACTTGCTTGTTTTTGTCACATAAACTGAAATTGAGGCGATTCTAATTTTAGCCAACAGGAAATGGAGGAGCGATTTCTTACCGCTGCAGTGCTGCTTGTAGTCTGTATGTCAGAAGAACAGAATAGGAGTCGGCCTACTGTATGTTATCTGGCTATGAGCCATGCCATAGGCTGTCGGGAGTGTGTATTTGAAGTTGGTATTTTTATGCGTAAAAGTGATCATTTGAAACAAGTAAATATACAGTGCCTTGCGAAAGTATTCGACCCCCTTGAACTTTGCGACCTTTTGCCACATTTCAGGCTTCAAACATAAAGATATAAAACTGTATTTTTTGGGGGAAGAATCAACAACAAGTGGGACACAATCATGAAGTGGAACGACATTTATTGGATATTTCAAACTTTTTTAACAATTCAAAAACTGAAAAATTGGGCGTGCAAAATTATTCAGCCCCTTTACTTTCAGTGCAGCAAACTCTCTCCAGAAGTTCAGTGAGGATCTCTGAATGATCCAATGTTGACCTAAATTACTAAGATGATAAATACAATCCACCTGTGTGTAATCAAGTCTCCGTATAAATGCACCTGCACTATGATAGTCTCTGAACCTGAATCCAATCGATAATCTGTGGAAAGAACTGAAAACTGCTGTTCACAAATGCTCTCCATCCAACCTCACTGAGCTCGAGCTGTTTTGCAAGGAGGAATGGGGAAAAATGTCAGTCTCTCGATGTGCAAAACTGATAGAGACATACCCCAAGCGACTTACAGCTGTAATCGCAGCAAAAGGTGGCGCTACAAAGTATTAACTTAAGGGGGCTGAATAATTTTGCACGCCCAATTTTTCAGTTTTTGATTTGTTCAAAAAGCAACGGGTGTGGCTGAAATATCTGAATCCACTAATTGGAAGGGGTGTCCACATACTTTTGTATATACTGTATAGATGGGCTGCAAGGTGCAACTATAGTGTATTCACTATTTGAAAAAGTCACAAAAAAATTTGCTCTCCGTTCCTTGCCTCAGGCTGCACACGCTGTTCTCTCGTCAAGGGTATCATATTTTCAAGCATCAGAAAATTCTCAATATAATCTTATCTTTACTAATATGTCAAATTAGTTTTTTCGATTTAAAATGGCCCATTATCAAATGGGCAAAAACAGAAACAGGAGGATAAAGACTACTCATCCGTATGCACTGGAGCAGCGAATGGATAGGCTGCTGCTGTTGTTTAACTCCACCCATCAACCACTGACGATCCAATGAGAAGCATGCAGCCTCTCGCTGTGCAACAGGTGATACTCCACTCTGTCTGCCGTGGGCCCTGTTCCTGTAGCTACCCAGTACTCTGTCTGCCATGGGCTCTCCAACCCTGTTCCTGTAGCTACCCAGTACTCTGTCTGCCGTGGGCTCTCCTACCCTGTTCCTGCAGCTACCCAGTACTCTGTCTGCCGTGAGCTCTCCAACCCTGTTCCTGCAGCTACCCAGTACTCTGTCTGCCGTGAGCTCTCCAACCCTGTTCCTGCAGCTACCCAGTACTCTGTCTGCCATGAGCTCTCCAACCCTGTTCCTGTAGCTACCCAGTACTCTGTCTGCCGTGGGCTCTCCTACCCTGTTCCTGTAGCTACCCAGTACTCTGTCTGCCGTGGGCTCTCCTACCCTGTTCCTGCAGCTACCCAGTACTCTGTCTGCCGTGGGCTCTCCAACCCTGTTCCTGTAGCTATTTCGTAGTTAAAGGTAATGTGTCAGCCTATTATTTATGAGATATTTAGTAGTTAAAGGTAATGTGTCAGCCTATTATTTATGAGATATTTAGTAGTTAAAGGTAATGTGTCAGCCTATAATTTATGAGATATTTAGTAGTTAAAGGTAATGTGTCAGCCTATTATGTATGAGATATTTAGTAGTTAAAGGTAATGTGTCAGCCTATTATTTATGAGATATTTAGTAGTTAAAGGTAATGTGTCAGCCTATTATTTATGAGATATTTAGTAGTTAAAGGTAATGTGTCAGCCTATTATTTATGAGATATTTAGTAGTTAAAGGTAATGTGTCAGCCTATTATTTATGAGATATTTAGTAGTTAAAGGTAATGTGTCAGCCTATAATTTATGAGATATTTAGTAGTTAAAGGTAATGTGTCAGCCTATTATTTATGAGATATTTAGTAGTTAAAGGTAATGTGTCAGCCTATTATTTATGAGATAATTAGTAGTTAAAGGTAATGTGTCAGCCTATTATTTATGAGATATTTAGTAGTTAAAGGTAATGTGACAGCCTATTATTTATGAGATATTTAGTAGTTAAAGGTAATGTGTCAGCCTATTATTTATGAGATATTTAGTAGTTAAAGGTAATGTGTCAGCCTATTATTTATGAGATATTTAGTAGTTAAAGGTAATGTGTCAGCCTATTATTTATGAGATATTTAGTAGTTAAAGGTAATGTGTCAGCCTATTATTTATGAGATATTTAGTAGTTAAAGGTAATGTGTCAGCCTATTATTTATGAGATATTTAGTAGTTAAAGGTAATGTGTCAGCCTATTATGTATGAGATATTTAGTAGTTAAAGGTAATGTGTCAGCCTATTATTTATGAGATATTTAGTAGTTAAAGGTAATGTGTCAGCCTATAATTTATGAGATATTTAGTAGTTAAAGGTAATGTGTCAGCCTATTATGTATGAGATATTTAGTAGTTAAAGGTAATGTGTCAGCCTATTATTTATGAGATATTTAGTAGTTAAAGGTAATGTGTCAGCCTATTATTTATGAGATATTTAGTAGTTAAAGGTAATGTGTCAGCCTATTATTTATGAGATATTTAGTAGTTAAAGGTAATGTGTCAGCCTATTATTTATGAGATATTTAGTAGTTAAAGGTAATGTGTCAGCCTATTATTTATGAGATATTTAGTAGTTAAAGGTAATGTGTCAGCCTATTATTTATGAGATATTTAGTAGTTAAAGGTAATGTGTCAGCCTATTATGTATGAGATATTTAGTAGTTAAAGGTAATGTGTCAGCCTATTATTTATGAGATATTTAGTAGTTAAAGGTAATGTGTCAGCCTATAATTTATGAGATATTTAGTAGTTAAAGGTAATGTGTCAGCCTATTATGTATGAGATATTTAGTAGTTAAAGGTAATGTGTCAGCCTATTATTTATGAGATATTTAGTAGTTAAAGGTAATGTGTCAGCCTATTATTTATGAGATATTTAGTAGTTAAAGGTAATGTGTCAGCCTATTATTTATGAGATATTTAGTAGTTAAAGGTAATGTGTCAGCCTATTATTTATGATATATTTAGTAGTTAAAGGTAATGTGTCAGCCTATAATTTATGAGATATTTAGTAGTTAAAGGTAATGTGTCAGCCTATTATTTATGAGATATTTAGGATTGGTTTAATGTATATGCCTAAACATAAAGTCAATTTGCACAGGGGTTGTTTTGAAGTGAGCATCACCTGACAAAGCGCTGTCTATGTCCTTGTGTTCGGCTTTGAAACGACGTCGAACAAAGACCAGGTTTTCCACTCAATTTCAACCTGTTGTTGAACTCAAAAAACTGCGGGAAGTAGTTTGGGGTGGGTGTGCTGCGATTTTTGCCGACAGGGGTAGGCAGGATGCAGAAACGGTTTTGCCCGCGCTGAAGACATCTATATCCACTAATACAGGACAAGTAAAGGCCCAGTGCACTACTTTTGTGAAAAAGTATGTATTTGCTTGCATTTGCGTGTTTACCAGCCTTTACCAGCCTAATTTGAGTCTGATAAATTATCTGTTCAAAACAGTTAATCTGATAATACTTGTGGAATATAAAACTACTTGACATACACTACCAGTCAAAAGTTTGGACACACCTACTCATTCAAGGGTTTTTCTTAATTATACTATTTTCTACATTGTAGAATAATGGTGAAGACATCAGAACTATGAAGTAACACATATGGAATCATGTGGTAACCAAAAAAAAGTGTTAATCAAATCAAAATATATGTTATATTATTCTAAAGTATCATCCACCCTTTGCCTTACTGACAGCTTTGCACATTCTCTCAACCAGCTTCACGAGGTAGTCACCTGGAATGCAATTTCCATGTTCATACTTCTGGTACTGGTCCCCCCCCCCCCCCCCTTGTTTGGAGGATTGTTAGCACAGTGTCCATGGTAAATTCATCCTGCAAGAAAAGTCATTGTTTTCCATTGTTATTTGATCAAGAAAAAATATTTAATTTGGTGTGGATGTTTTGTGTCTTTGACCACAACTCTGCACCTTTTGATGTGGATGCTTGAGGACGGGATCGTGATCTTTCTGGATTCCATTAGAATGACGTCACAGAGAAAGAGACTACGACTCCCACAATTCCAACGTGTTGAAACCTGCAAGATTCTGTTCTCAATTATACAACGACCATTTTCTTTTGTCAAAGCGGCAATGCTGAAAGGAAAAATGTTTTGCTCGCGCTACAGGTGTCTACATCGGCCTGTAAATACTAGTAAAGGGCCAAGTGCACTACTTTTGTGAAAACACGTTTAAAAATATAAATAATAATAATTTAAATATATATCTTTTTAAATATTATTATTCTGAATATTCAGAGGTGCTGCAGCACCGTCAGCGTCTCCACTTCCTGTTTCAACTGCTTTTTCAGTGAAGTGAGTATTTAAAGATGCTGTTCTGTTGATTTTTGTTTGCATTTGCGTTCATGTCAGAGTGGTTAGAGGGACAATAGAGCCCTGAGTACCAGGCCATTAGGACCTGATGGAGGGACAATAGAGCCCTGAGTACCAGGCCATTAGGACCTGATGGAGGGACAATAGAGCCCTGAGTACCAGGCCATTAGGACCTGATGGAGGGACAATAGAGCCCTGAGTGCCAGGCCATTAGGACCTGATGGAGGGACAATAGAGCCCTGAGTACCAGGCCATTAGGACCTGATGGAGGGACAATAGAGCCCTGAGTACCAGGCCATTAGGACCTGATGGAGGGACAATAGAGCCCTGAGTACCAGGCCATTAGGACCCGATGGAGGGACAATAGAGCCCTCAGTACCAGGCCATTAGGACCTGATGGAGGGACAATAGAGCCCTGAGTACCAGGCCATTAGTGACCTGATGGAGGGACAATAGAGCCCTGAGTACCAGGCCATTAGTGACCTGATGGAGGGACAATAGAGCCCTGAGTACCAGGCCATTAGGACCCGATGGAGGGACAATAGAGCCCTGAGTACCAGGCCATTAGGACCTGATGGAGGGACAATAGAGCCCTCAGTACCAGGCCATTAGGACCTGATGGAGGGACAATAGAGCCCTGAGTACCAGGCCATTAGGACCTGATGGAGGGACAGTAGAGCCCTGAGTACCAGACCATTAGGACCTGATGGAGGGACAATAGAGCCCTCAGTACCAGGCCATTAGGACCTGATGGAGGGACAATAGAGCCCTGAGTACCAGGCCATTAGGACCTGATGGAGGGACAATAGAGCCCTGAGTAACAGGTCATTAGGACCTGATGGAGGGACAGTAGAGCCCTGAGTACCAGGCCATTAGGACCTGATGGAGGGACAATAGAGCCCTGAGTACCAGGCCATTAGGACCTGATGGAGGGACAATAGAGCCCTGAGTAACAGGTCATTAGGACCTGATGGAGGGACAGTAGAGCCCTGAGTACCAGGCCATTAGGACCTGATGGAGGGACAATAGAGCCCTCAGTACCAGGCCATTAGGACCTGATGGAGGGACAATAGAGCCCTGAGTACCAGGCCATTAGGACCTGATGGAGGGACAATAGAGCCCTGAGTACCAGGCCATTAGGACCTGATGGAGGGACAATAGAGCCCTGAGTAACAGGTCATTAGGACCTGATGGCAGGACAATAGAGCCCTGAGTACCAGGCCATTAGGACCTGATGGAGGGACAATAGAGCCCTGAGTACCAGGCCATTAGGACCTGATGGAGGGACAGTAGAGCCCTGAGTACCAGGCCATTAGGACCTGATGGAGGGACAATAGAGCCCTGAGTACCAGGCCATTAGGACCCGATGGAGGGACAATAGAGCCCTGAGTACCAGGCCATTAGGACATGATGAGGGACAGTAGAGCCCTGAGTACCAGGCCATTAGGACCCGATGGAGGGACAATAGAGCCCTGAGTACCAGGCCATTAGTGACCTGATGGTCATTAGCTAGTTGGGTACTACCAACACATGTGCCAGAGTGCATAAGAGGAGATTAGAGTTGAATTTTACTGCGGTCAGGACTCATGACTGCCGGCGGCAGCCCTATTTTAGGCTTCTTCTATAGTGTATGGAGAGAGGAAACAGTGCAGACACAGTGATCTCAGCCATCTGATTGGCTAGCGATAGGCCTATAGGTGCACTTGATTTGCTCTCCTTCAAAATGGGAACACTTTTCCAACAGCGTGAAAAAAAAAGGAAGGAACGCAAGACTTTATCGTTGTTTTTAATTTACAGAAATGTCTTGGAGATATGACTAGAAATGTCTTGGCGATCGACTAGAAATGTCTTGGAGATCGACTAGAAATGTCTTGGAGATCGACTAGAAATGTCTTGGCGATCGACTAGAAATGTCTTGGAGATCGAGTAGAAATGTCTTGGAGATCGAGTAGAAATGTCTTGGAGATCGACTAGAAATGTCTTGAAGATCGACTAGAAAAGTCTGGTGATCGACTAGAAATGTCTTGGAGATCGACTAGAAATGTCTGGCGGTCGACTAGAAATGTCTTGGAGATCGACTAGAAATGTCTTGAAGATCAACTAGAAATGTATTGAAGATCGACTAGAAATGTCTTGGAGATCGAGTAGAAATGTCTTGGAGATCGACTAGAAATGTCTTGAAGATCGACTAGAAAAGTCTGGTGATCGACTAGAAATGTCTGGCGGTCGACTAGAAATGTCTTGGAGATCGACTAGAAATGTCTTGAAGATCAACTAGAAATGTCTTGAAGATCGACTAGAAATGTCTTGGAAATCGACTAGAAATGTCTTGGAGATCGACTAGAAATGTCTTGGAGATCGACTAGAAATGTCTTGGAGATCAACTAGAAATGTCTGGCAATCGACTAGAAATGTCTTGGAGATTGACTAGTTGGAAGAATAGATGTTCTTTCAAAGTTGGCAGACGCACACACACACACACACACACACACACACACACACACACACACACACACACACACAGAGGAAGTGTTTGGCTCTGCTTAATGTCTGACAGAGTGAGTCACACGTTCTGGAGGGAAAGCTTCTGCATGTATTCTATCAGCTAGCAAGAGGCACTTAAAGTTCATGGGTGACACACACACACACACACACACACACAGAGAAGAGGGTTTGGGGGGCTTGGCCTAGGGGGTATGGAGAGGGGTGGCATTTCGGGGAGCTTAAAGAGGAGGGTCTCATTTTTCCTTTAGTCTACAATTCAAAGGAGCACACACGCACACACACACAAACACACACACACGCCTCGAGGCTACGGAAGGTTCACACACTCACGTTTCAGGAATGTCACGTTTCAGGAATGTCACGTTTCAGGAATGTCACGTTTCAGGACTGTCAAGATTCAGGACTGTCAAGTTTCAGGACTGTCTTGTTTCAGGACTGTCTTGTTTCAGGACTGTCAAGATTCAGGACTGTCACGTTTCAGGACTGTCAAGATTCAGGACTGTCAAGATTCAGGACTTTCAAGATTCAGGACTGTCACCTTTCAGGACTGTCAAGATTCAGGACTGTCACGTTTCAGGACTGTCACGTTTCCTATGTGATTAGTTCCCACCCTGTTAGAGAAAACTCCATATTCCTCTTCTCTAACTCTTTACCTTCTCTCTTTTACTGATGAAAAGACCGGTCACTGTTTCCACTGCGATGGAGGGGCTTGTGTGTGTGTGTCTGTGTGTGCTTGCGTGCATGTGCGTATGTGTGTGTTTTAAAGTGTTCTAGGTGTGTGTGAGTGTCTGTGATCAATATCTCTCTAGCCCAGAGAACAATCAATTAAACACACATGTTGTGTCTACTTGAACACTGGGGAGCTCTCCCATTTTATGTATTTCTCTCCCTCCTACCATCCCCCCTCGCTTTCACCCTCTCTCCTCTCTCTCTCCTTCCCTCCTATCATCCCCCCTCGCTTTCACTCTCTCGCTTTCACTCTCCTATCATTCTCTCTCTCTCTCTCTCCTTCCCTCCTATCATTCTCTCTCTCTCTCTACTACAACGCTCTGGGTAATGAACCACTCTTCTGAGATGAGGTTATGTTTAAAGACTACACAATCTCCACTTCTCTCCTCCCCTGCCTCCCCTCCACTTCTATCCTCCCCTGCCTCCCCTCCACTTCTATCCTCCCCTGCCTCCCCTCCACTTCTCTCCTCCACTGCCTCCCCTCCACTTCTCTCCTCCCCTGCCTCCCCTCCACTTCTATCCTCCCTTTCTCCTCCCCACTTCTATCCTCCCCTGCCTCCCCTCCACTTCTATCCTCCCCTGCCTCCCCTCCACTTATATCCTCCCCTCCACTTCTATCCTCCCCTGCCTCCCCTCCACTTCTATCCTCCCCTGCCTCCCCTCCACTTCTCTCCTCCCCTGCCTCCCCTCCACTTCTCTCCTCCACTGCCTCCCCTCCACTTCTCTCCTCCCCTGCCTCCCCTCCACTTCTAACCTCCCTTTCTCCTCCCCACTTCTATCCTCCCCTGCCTCCCCTCCACTTCTATCCTCCACTGCCTCCCCTCCACTTCTATCCTCCCCTGCCTCCCCTCCACTTCTATCCTCCACTGCCTCCCCTCCACTTCTCTCCTCCCCTGCCTCCCCTCCACTTCTATCCTCCCCTGCCTCCCCTCCACTTCTATCCTCCCCTGCCTCCCCTCCACTTCTATCCTCCCCTGCCTCCCCTCCACTTCTATCCTCCCCTGCCTCCCCTCCACTTCTATCCTCCCCTGCCTCCCCTCCACTTCTATCCTCCCCTCCACTTCTATCCTCCACTGCCTCCCCTCCACTTCTATCCTCCCCTGCCTCCCCTCCACTTCTATCCTCCCCTGCCTCCCCTCCACTTCTATCCTCCCCTCCACTTCTATCCTCCACTGCCTCCCCTCCACTTCTATCCTCCCTGCCTCCCCTCCACTTCTATCCTCCCTGCCTCCCCTCCACTTCTATCCTCCCCTGCCTCCCCTGCCTCCCCTCCACTTCTATCCTCCCTGCCTCCCCTCCACTTCTATCCTCCCCTGCCTCCCCTCCACTTCTATCCTCCCTGCCTCCCCTCCACTTCTATCCTCCCTGCCTCCCCTCCACTTCTATCCTCCCCTGCTTCCCCTCCACTTATATCCTCCACTGCCTCCCCTGCACTTCTATCTTCCCCTGCCTCCCCTCCACTTCTATCCTCCCCTCCACTTCTATCCTCCCCTGCCTCCCCTCCACTTCTATCCTTCCCTCCACTTCTATCCTCCCCTGCCTCCCCTCCACTTCTATCCTCCCTGCCTCCCCTCCACTTCTATCCTCCCCTGCCTCCCCTCCACTTCTATCATCCCTGCCTCCCCTCCACTTCTATCCTCCCCTCCACTTCTATCCTCCCCTGCCTCCCCTCCACTTCTATCCTCCCTGCCTCCCCTCCACTTCTATCCTCCCTGCCTCCCCTCCACTTCTATCCTCCCCTGCCTCCCCTCCACTTCTATCCTCCCTGCCCCCCCTCCACTTCTATCCTCCCCTGCTTCCCCTCCACTTATATCCTCGACTGCCTCCCCTCCACTTCTATCCTCCCCTGCCTCCCCTCCACTTCTATCCTCCCTGCCTCCCCTCCACTTCTATCCTCCCTGCCTCCCCTCCACTTCTATCCTCCCCTGCCTCCCCTCCACTTCTATCCTCCCTGCCCCCCCTCCACTTCTATCCTCCCCTGCTTCCCCTCCACTTATATCCTCCACTGCCTCCCCTCCACTTCTATCTTCCCCTGCCTCCCCTCCACTTCTATCCTCCCCTCCACTTCTATCCTCCCCTGCCTCCCCTCCACTTCTATCCTTCCCTCCACTTCTATCCTCCCCTGCCTCCCCTCCACTTCTATCCTCCCTGCCTCCCCTCCACTTCTATCCTCCCCTGCCTCCCCTCCACTTCTATCCTCCCTGCCTCCCCTCCACTTCTATCCTCCCCTCCACTTCTATCCTCCCCTGCCTCCCCTCCACTTCTATCCTCCCTGCCTCCCCTCCACTTCTATCCTCCCCTGCCTCCCCTCCACTTCTATCCTCCCTGCCTCCCCTCCACTTCTATCCTCCCCTGCCTCCCCTCCACTTCTATCCTCCCCTGCCTCCCCTCCACTTCTATCCTCCCCTGCCTCCCCTCCACTTCTATCCTCCCTTTCTCCCCTCCTCTCCCATCCTTTCTTCCCTCTCTTTAATTCCTCTCCCTTTCCTCTCTTCCCCCTCTTCTCTTCTCTTCTCCTCTCTTCCTCAGAGTAGAGAAAGGTAGTGATTATGTTAACTTATAGAGCAAGTTATCAGTGGGTCTGACAGATAGCTATAATTACACTAAACTGGGATGGCAGGTGTCTTTGTCTAAGACAGAGGGTGAACTCCATTGAGATTGGCAGCAGTGTGTGTGTGTGTGTGTCTTTAGAGAGTGTGTGTGTGTGTCTTTAGAGAGTTTGTGTGTGTGTGTGTCTTTAGAGAGTGTGTGTGTTTGTGTGTGTGTGTGTGTGTGTCTTTAGAGAGTGTGTGTGTTTGTGTGTGTGAGTGCATTCAAGCATTCTCGAGGATAAGATGAAGGCAATGTCTTTGTTACTGAGACTGATTGGAGTCACGCGGACTGTGTGTGTGTGTGTGTGTGTGTGTGTGTGTTGAGACAATAGCCAGGGTCATCTGACCGTGAGGCAGCCCCTCATATCACATGACGGACTGAAGGACGCGTCTTTGTTACTGAGACTCTGTCAGAGACAGCTGTTCTGCACACACACACACACACACACACACACACACACACACACACACACACACACACAGTCACCTTAGGAGCCAGTGAGATAACTGGACACTGGGTACGAGAGGGATTGCCCAAAGGAAGTTTGATTTGAGGAAGAAAGAATGATGTGTGTGTGTCCGGGGGTTGGGGGTCATTCACTTGAGTACACAGAGAAAGAGAGAGAGAGAGAGTGGGGGGGGGAGAGGCAGAGAGAGAGAGACAGAGAGAGAGAGACAGAGAGAGACAGAGAGAGAGACAAAGAGAGAGAGCGCGAGAGAGGCGTCGAAGCCTGAGTAATTTTAAGAAATGCTATAGACGGAAGGAATGTAATGTGGAAACCTACCAAAAAACAATTAGGCAACAACAAATTCAATCCCTTTTAGACAATTTCCAGGACAAAACGTTCCACTGTAATAGTGAAGGTGTCAACTTGGCAGTAGAAAATCTAAACAGTATATTTGACCTCTCAGCTTCCCTATCAAATCTAAAAATGTCAAACAGAAAACCGAAGAAAATGAACAACAATGACAAACGTTTTGATGAAGAATGCAAAAATCTAAGAAAGAAATTGAGAAACCTGTCCAACCAAAAACATAGAGACCCGGAAAACCTGAGTCTACGCCTTCACTATGGTGAATCACTAAAACAATACAGAAATACACTACGGAAAAAGAAGGAACAGCATGTCAGAAATCAGCTCAATGTAATTGAAGAATCCATAGATTCTAACCACTTGAAAACAATAAACAAACAACAACACGAAGAATTATCTATCCAAAATGGAGATGTGTGGGTAAACCACTTCTCCAATCTTTTTGGCTCTAAAACAAGGAATAAACAGCGAAAACATATACATGATCAAATACAAATCTTAGAATCAACTATTAAAGACTACCAGAACCCACTGGATTCCAGAACACACTGGATTCCAGAACCCACTGGATTCCAGAACACACTGGATTCCAGAACACACTGGATTCCAGAACACACTGGATTCTCCAATTACATTGAATGTACTACAGGACAAAATAAAAACCCTCCAACCCAAAAAGGCCTGTGGTGTTGATGGTATCCTCAATGAAATGATCAAATATACAGACAACAAATTCCAATTGGCTATACTAAAACTCTTTAACATCATCCTTAGCTCTGGCATCTTCCTCAATGTTTGGAACCAAGGACTGATCACCCCAATCCACAAAAGTGGAGACAAATTTGACCCCAATAACTACCGTGGGATATGCGTCAAAAGCAACCTTGGGAAAATCCTCTGCATTATCATTAACAGCAGACTCGCAACTTCCACAAAGCTGTGAACGATCTGAGAGTCAAGGCAAGAAGGGCCTTCTACGCCATCAAAAGGAACATCAAATTAAACACCCAAATGTTTTGACCCGAACGTAAGGAAAGCTTTGACTATGTACAGACTCAGTGAGCATAGCCTTGCTATTGAGAAAGGCCGCCGTAGACAGACATGGCTCTCAAGAGAAGACAGGCTATGTGCTCACTGCCCACAAAATGAGGTGGAAACTGAGCTGCACTTCCTAACCTCCTGCCCAATGTATGACCATATTAGAGAGACATATTTCCCTCAGATTACACAGATCCACAAAGAATTCGATAACAAATCCAATTTTGATAAACTCCCATATCTACTGGGTGAAATTCCACAGTGTGCCATCACAGCAGCAAGATTTGTGACCTGTTGCCACAAGAAAAGGGCAACCAGTGAAGAACAAACACCATTGTAAATACAACCCATATTTATGCTTATTTATTTTATCTTGTGTACTTTAAACATTTGTACATTGTTAAAACACTGTATATATATATAATATGACATTTGTAATGTCTTTATTGTTTTGAAACTTCTGTATGTGTAATGTTTACTGTTAATTTGTATTGTTTATTTTACTTTAGTTTATGATCTATTTCATTTGCTTTGACAATGTAAACACATGTTTCACCTGCAAATTAAGCCATTTGAATTCAATTGAGAGAGAGAGAGAGAGAGAGAGAGAGAGAGAGAGAGAGAGAGAGAGACAGAGAGAGAGAGACAGAGAGAGAGAGAGAGAGAGAGATAGAGAGAGAGAGAGAGAGAGATAGAGAGAGAGACAGAGAGAGAGAGAGAGACAGAGAGAGAGAGAGAGAGAGAGATAGAGAGAGAGAGAGAGAGAGAGAGACAGAGAGAGAGAGACAGAGAGAGAGAGACAGAGAGAGAGAGAGATAGAGAGAGAGAGAGAGAGAGAGAGAGAGAGAGAGAGAGAGATAGAGAGAGAGAGAGAGACAGAGAGAGAGAGAGAGAGAGACAGAATTATTCTTGTCACAAACCCTTTTGTTTCTGTCTGCTGGCTGGAGGCTTTAATTGTTGGTTACCTCTCATCTTATTGTGGTGACACTCAGCTGTTGGTCTTCACACACACACACACACACACACACACACAGTCTGTTGTAGGCTATTGTAAAGATTAATCCATTATGGGCGGCCTAGTTGACCACTAAACACTGGAATACAGCTATCATAGGCTTAACACACACACAGAGAGATCTGTCTTGTCCATCCTAAATCAGACCTGTAAAGAGGTCCAAATTACAGATGGCTCTATCTGTCTCCCTTTGTCTGCCTGCCCAACTATCTGTCTGCATGTCTGCTTGTCTGCGTGTGTGCGCGCGTGCGTATGTGTGGACATGAAGTCCCCACAAGAATGGTAAACAAACAAAAATTTGACCAACAAGGGGACATTTTGTTTGTCCCCACAAGGTCAAATGCTATTTCTAGGGAGTTTAGGGTTAAGGTTAAAATTAGAGTTAGAGTTACATTAAGGGATAGGAGCTAGGGTTAGGTTTAGGAGCTAGGGTTAGGAGCTAGGGTTAGGTTTAGGGGCTATGGTTAGGTTTAGGAGCTAGGGTTAGGAGCTAGGGTTAGGTTTAGGAGCTAGGGTTAGGTTTAGGAGCTAGGGTTAGGTTTAGGGGCTAGGGTTAGGCTTAGAAGCTAGGGTTAGGAGCTAGGGTTAGGTTTAGGGGATAGGGTTGGGAGCTAGGGTTAGGCTTAGGAGCTAGGGTTAGGAGCTAGGGTTAGGTTTAGGAGCTAGGGTTAGAAGCAAGCTAGAGTTAGGAGCTAGGGTTAGGTTTAGGCTTAGGAGCTAGGGTTAGTCTTAGGAGCTAGGGTTAGGTTTAGGGGCTAGGGTTAGGTTTATGGGGCTAGGGTTAGGAGCTAGGGTTAAGTTTAGGAGCTAGGGTTAGGTTTAGGCTTAGGAGCTAGGGTTAGGCTTAGGAGCTAGGGTTAGGAGCTAGGGTTAGGTTTAGGCTTAGGAGCTAGGGTTAGGTTTAGGCTTAGGAGCTAGGGTTAGGTTTAGGCTTAGGAGCTAGGGTTATGTTTAGAGTTATGGTTAGGAGCTAGGGTTAGGGTTAGGAGCTAGGGTTAGGTTTAGGGCCTAGGGTTAGGTTTAGGGGCTAGGGTTAGGTTTAGGCTTAGGAGCTAGGGTTAGGCTTAGGAGCTAGGGTTAGGAGCTAGGGTTAGGTTTAGGCTTAGGAGCTAGGGTTAGGAGCTAGGGTTAGGTTTAGGCTTAGGAGCTAGGGTTAGGTTTAGGATTAGGAGCTAGGGTTAGGTTTAGGTTTAGGAGCTAGGGTTAGGTTTAGGCTTAGGAGCTAGGGTTAGGCTTAGGAGCTAGGGTTAGGAGCTAGGGTTAGGTTTAGGCTGAGGAGCTAGGGTTAGGTTTAGGCTTAGGAGCTAGGGTTAGGTTTAGGCTTAGGAGCTAGGGTTATGTTTAGAGTTATGGTTAGGAGCTAGGGTTAGGGTTAGGAGCTAGGGTTAGGTTTAGGGCCTAGGGTTAGGTTTAGGGGCTAGGGTTAGGTTTAGGCTTAGGAGCTAGGGTTAGGCTTAGGAGCTAGGGTTAGGAGCTAGGGTTAGGTTTAGGCTTAGGAGCTAGGGTTAGGAGCTAGGGTTAGGTTTAGGCTTAGGAGCTAGGGTTAGGTTTAGGATTAGGAGCTAGGGTTAGGTTTAGGTTTAGGAGCTAGGGTTAGGTTTAGGCTTAGGAGCTAGGGTTAGGCTTAGGAGCTAGGGTTAGGAGCTAGGGTTAGGTTTAGGCTTAGGAGCTAGGGTTAGGTTTAGGATTAGGAGCTAGGGTTAGGTTTAGGTTTAGGAGCTAGGGTTAGGTTTAGGCTTAGGAGCTAGGGTTAGGGTTAGGAGCTAGGGTTATGTTTACAGTTATGGTTATGAGCTAAGGTTAGGTATAGGCTTAGGAGCTAGGGTTAGGTTTAAGCTTAGGAGCTAGGGTTAGGGTTAGGAGCTAGGGTTAGGGTTAAGAGCTTGCGTTATGTTTAGAGTTATGGTTAGGAGCTTGGGTTATGTATAGAGTTAGGGTTAGGAGCTAGGGTTAGGAGCTAGGGTTAGGTATAGGGTTAGGAAAATATGATTTTGAATGGGACTGAATCGTGTGCACCCACAAGGTTAGCTGTACAAGTATGCGTGTGTGTGTGCGTGCGTGCGTGCGTGTGTAACCTGATGCCTCTAGTGATGTCATGCTCTCTATGTCTCTCTCTCAGGTTCCAGAGCGGTTCCTGGAAGTGTCCCAGTTGACGCTGAGGGAGTTTTTCAACGCCATCGTAGCAGGGAAGGACGTGGACCCATCCTGGAAGAAGGCCATCTACAAGGTGATCTGTAAACTAGACAGTGAAGTCCCCGAGGTCTTCAAATCACCCAACTGTCTGCAGGAGCTACTGAACGAATGAACGTGACGTTTCGGGACAAAACCAACTGCACATCGAGTCCACACTCAAACAAAAAGAAAAATAAAGAAAAAAAAGTTTTGTTTTAAAAAACTGTATAGATTTTCAGTTTTTTTGTACAATTCTGTCTACTGCCGTTTTTGTAAAAATGTAACCTATTGTTTTGAGTGGTGACCAGTTTTTTTTCCGTCTTTCTTTCTTCGTCTGTGGCCAACAAAAACAACGAGAGGAATGGTTTTCTGCTGAAGAATTACAGACAGACTATATCTCTGGATGAATGAAGTTGAAAGTGTATGTGACATTGATGTTGGGGATGTTTCATCAGAAAAACAAGTTCTGTCACACATACAGAACATCTCACTGTACTTACAGACAAATGTCCCCACTCAACAACAACAACAACAACAACAACAACAACATTGTTTTAAAAAGAGCTGTAAAAAAAAAAAAAAAAAAACATGTTTTTTGAGATAACATTTTGAGATTAGACCTCATTTGGTTTTCTATCTTAAGTGGGTTTTAAACACTCCAATAAGAACGCCGTCCAGACATCAAGACTGGAACAGTTTTCTACGGACAACTTCGCCTTGGGACGAGTATGAAGACGATGTGTTGGATTCAATCCGTAATCGCTGAAGATTCACGGAACTGAATCCAGCCCTATATTTACATTTATATTCTGGACGTATCAGACAAAGGTCACTTCTAATAAAGTGCCCCCCCCCCCCCCCCCGACACCTCTTCGTCAGCACAAAGTGACAAACTCCTCCTCCTCCGATTCATAGACACAAAGAATTGTTGCAATGTTGTAGACTTTCTACTGTGTGTCTGGGAATGAATTCCTTTTTAAAGATGTGTGTTCCCCTTCCCCTTTACACACAAACAATTCCCCCTGTTCATATTCAGGAACGCTACCTGTCCATACCACCTCCATGGACTGTAAAGTATGGAGGAGATCAGAGATACACTGCAGAGTGTTTGGATTACAAAACATAGTAACATTCCCAAAGTCCACCCAACTCCAACATTTCCATCCCAGCTGGGAAATAAATACTGAGCCGATGTTGTTTATTTTCACCTATTGTTTTCTTCGTCTTCTTCGTCTTCTTCTGAGACCCATTGGATGTTTTGGCTGTACACCCCCCCCCCTCCCCCCCCTCCTCCTCCTGGCTCTCAATGTAATATGTGTTATTTCCCGTTAGCTTGGGCTGTTAGCTGAAGGTAAAGTTTGCTAAACTCTGACTACTATCTTGACTGAACTCAACTGAGCTGTTAGCTAAAACCGTTTAGCCGAAGCTGACCTGAGCTGTGAAGCTGGACAACTCTCTCCTCTCTTCTCGTCATTGTTCTACTGAGACCAGAGTTAGTTACAATTAGTGTGGTCAAACTAGCGGCAACTTCTAACTGAGGCTTTAACATAACTAGCTAGCTAAAACGAAAGTGACGTTAGACTAGCTGAACTGAACTGAATTGTAAAGCTAGAATATTCTTCTAGAAGATTCTGTATTCTATTCTCTGAGTTGCAGAGACTATGTTCGCTCGGCATGCTAGTTTGGCTAAACTAGCTGGGACTCCTAACTGGGGCTAAAGAGAACTACTAGCTGACTGGTAACTGGGGCTAAAGAGACTAGCTGACTGGTAACTGGGACTAAAGAGACTAGCTGACTGGTAACTGGGGCTAAAGAGACTAGCTGACTGGTAACTGGGGCTAAAGAGACTAGCTGACTGGTAACTGGGGCTAAAGAGACTAGCTGACTGGTAACTGGGACTAAAGAGACTAGCTGACTGGTAACTGGGACTAAAGAGACTAGCTGACTGGTAACTGGGGCTAAAGAGACTAGCTGACTGGTAACTGGGGCTAAAGAGACTAGCTGACTGGTAACTGGGGCTAAAGAGACTAGCTGACTGGTAACTGGGGATAAAGAGACTAGCTGACTGCTAACTGGGGCTAAAGAGACTAGCTGACTGGTAACTGGGGATAAAGAGACTAGCTGACTGCTAACTGGGGATAAAGAGACTACCTGACTGGTAACTGGGGCTAAAGAGAACTACTAGCTGAATGGTAACTGGGGATAAAGAGACTAAATGACTGGTAACTGGGGATAAAGAGACTAGCTGACTGCTAACTGGGGATAAAGAGACTAGCTGACTGGTAACTGGGGCTAAAGAGAACTACTAGCTGAATGGTAACTGGGGATAAAGAGACTAAATGACTGGTAACTGGGGATAAAGAGACTACCTGACTGGTAACTGTGGATAAAGAGACTAGCTGACTGGTAACTGTGGATAAAGAGACTAGCTGACTGGTAACTGGGGCTAAAGAGAACTACTAGCTGACTGGTAACTGGGGCTAAAGAGACTAGCTGACTGCTAAATGGGGATAAAGAGACTAGCTGACTGGTAACTGGGGATAAAGAGAACTACTAGCTGACTGGTAACTGGGGCTAAAGACAACTACTAGCTGACTGGTAACTGGGGATAAAGATAACTACTAGCTGACTGGTAACTGGGGATAAAGATACTAGCTGACTGGTAACTGTGGATAAAGATACTAGCTGACTGGTAACTGTGGATAAAGAGAACTACTAGCTGAACTGATTGTAGAGACCATGCGGTAGGTTAACCCTGGTTCTGGAGAGCTGCAGAGTTTAGTTCCAACCAATCACCAGACCTGATTCTACTAATGCCATCATCAAGTGATCTAATGGATAACTATCAGTGACTGGCTGAGTTCCAGGTACCCTGGTCTCCCAGGTCTAAAGCAAAACAGGAAAACTCAAAAACCTGAAGCACCTGCACAAGTCCAGGGTTTGTCTAATCCACTTCTAGTCTAGATTATTCTACGTTCTCCACTCCAGGACTAGGATTTGTCTAATCCACATCCAGTCTAGATGATTCTACGTTCTCCACTCCAGGACTAGGGTTTGCCTAATCCACATCCAGTCTAGATGATTCTACGTTCTCCACTCCAGGACTAGGGTTTGCCTAATCCACATCCAGTCTAGATGATTCTACGTTCTCCACTCCAGGACTAGGGTTTGCCTAATCCACATCCAGTCTAGATGATTCTACGTTCTCCACTCCAGGACTAGGGTTTGTCTAATCCACATCCAGTCTAGATTATTCTACGTTCTCCACTCCAGGACTAGGGTTTGTCTAATCCACTTCTAGTCTAGATGATTCTACGTTCTCCACTCTGAGCTGTTTGTGCTATCATTCCAGTCCATGTTTGGCAATATGACACGGAATACAAGAAGTGTAATGTCAGCACAAAACAGGTCTGTTTCTCAGACTAGCAGAGAGGGGTTTAAGACTGACCCAGGACCTGTGTGTGACGTGTATAACAATTATTTTACTGCAAAAGACATGACATTTCTAGCTTGTATAAATGTAACTATTATTATTATTATTATTATTATTACTACTATTATTATTTATGATTAAAATAATTATTCCTATTAATGTTATTCTCTATGCTTGCTACAGAATTGACCCGTGGTGATTCCTTGTTTGTCTCCTGACAATGCTACATCAAATAAAGTATTCTTTCAAATAAAAATCAACGAGTTGTGGATTACGTTTGACTCCGATTGAGGTTTTATTTTTTATTTTGTAAAGACTAGGCTACCTACTTGGGATTTTAGGGACTCAGCGTCACCTTTGGGGAGAAGCGTGTGTGTTTGTTAACTGTGGCACAGAGGGCACTGACCCTCTCCACACACACACACACACACACACAGCAGCCTGGGAGGTAACCAAGCAACATGGCCATTTCAGGCTAAGGCCAGCGGGCTCAAATAGTTTCTCACTCCGTCTCTCTCTCTCTATCTCTGTCACCCTCCTCTCTCTCTATAATCTCTGTCTATCTGTCTCCCTCCTCTCTCTCTATAATCTCTGTCTCCCTTCTCCATCTCTTTTCTTTCCCTTCTCTCTCCGTCTCTCTGTCTCTCTTTCCGTCTCTCTCTCTCTCTCTCTCTCTCCCTCTCTCCATCTCCGTCTCTCTCTCTCTGTCTCTGTCTCCCTCTCTGTCTCTCTCTCTCTATAATCTCTGTCTATCTGTCTCCCTCCTCTCTCTCTATAATATCTGTCTCCCTTCTCCCTCCTTCTCCATCTCTTTTCTTTCCCTTCTCTCTCCGTCTCTCTCTCCGTCTCTCTCTCCGTCTCTCTGTCTCTGTCTCTCTCTCTCTCTCTCCGTCTCTCTCTCCGTCTCTCTCTCCGTCTCTCTCTCCGTCTCTCTCTCCGTCTCTATCTCTCTGTCCTGCTGATGTATTGAAAAGGCGACATTTGATTGTTGTCAGAGGACGGTCGGATTACCCAGCAGCACAGAGACCCCCACCCACCCACCCATTCTCACCCCTCCTTCACCTCCACCCATGCTGGCACCAACCACCGCTGCTGCTGAACACAATGCCCACGACCACAGACACAAAGTGCCAACATGCTCAATTTGAATTAAAAACACACACACACACACACACACACACAAAGGAGAGCAAGCAGGGACAACAACGACTCATGCACACTGTCCATTGTTACATTTCTCAAATTCACATTTCCTGTTTCTTTTATAAATACTCAATGTGCATTACCTGTCTGTTGAAGCCCTTTCCTGCAGTCACATGACCTGTCTGTTGAAGCCCTTTCCTGCAGTCACATGACCTGTCTGTTGAAGCCCTT